>NC_064623.1:222556848-222859878 GCF_023898315.1 Schistocerca nitens
AGTAGGCTGAAGTTCAAGACATTAGTCAGGAAGAATCAATACGCAAAGAAGTGGGATACGGAAGTACTAAGGAATGACGAGATACGTTTGAAGTTCTCTAACGCTATAGATACAGCAATAAGGAATAGCGCAGTAGGTAGTACAGTTGAAGAGGAATGGACATCTCTAAAAAGGACCATCACAGAAGGAAAACTTAGGTACAAAGAAGGTAGCTGCGAAGAAACCATGGGTAACAGAAGAAATACTTCAGTTGATTGATGAAAGGAGGAAGTACAAACATGTTCCGGGAAAATCAGAAATACAGAAATACAAGTCGCTGAGGAATGAAATAAATAGGAAATGCAGGGAAGCTAAGACGAAATGGCTGCAGGAAAAATGTGAAGACATCGAAAAAGATATGATTGTCGGAAGGACAGACTCAGCATACAGGAAAGTCAAAACAACCTTTGGTGACATTAAAAGCAACGGTGGTAACATTAAGAGTGCAACGGGAATTCCACTGTTAAATGCAGGGGAGAGAGCAGATAGGTGGAAAGAATACATTGGAAGCCTCTATGAGGGTGAAGATTTGTCTGATGTGATAGAAGAAGAAACAGGAGTGGATTTAGAAGAGATAGGGGATCCAGTATTAGAATCAGAATTTAAAACAGCTTTGGAGGACTTACGGTCAAATAAGGCAGAAGGGATAGATAACATTCCATCAGAATTTCTAAAATCATTGGGGGAAGTGGCAACAAAACGACTATTCACATTGGTGTGTAGAATATATGAGTCTGGCGACATACCATCTGACTTTTGGAAAAGCATCATCCACACAATTCCGAAGACGGCAAGAGCTGACAAGTGCGAGAATTATGGCACAATCAGCTTAACAGCTCATGCATCGAAGCTGCTTACAAGAATAATATACAGAAGAATGGAAAAGAAAATTGAGAATGCGCTAGGTGACGATCAGTTTGGCTTTAGGAAAAGTAAAGGGACGAGAGAGGCAATTCTGATGTTACGGCTAATAATGGAAGCAAGGCTAAAGAAAAATCAAGACACTTTCATAGGATTTGTCAACCTGGAAAAAGCGTTCGACAATATAAAATGGTGCAAGCTGTTCGAGATTCTGAAAAAAGTAGGGGTAAGCTATAGGGAGAGACGGGTCATATACAATATGTACAACAACCAAGAGGGAATAATAAGAGTGGACGATCAAGAACGAAGTGCTCGTATTAAGAAGGGTGTAAGACAAGGCTGTAGCCTTTCGCCCCTACCCTTCAATCTGTACATCGAGGAAGCAATGATGGAAATAAAAGAAAGGTTCAGGAGTGGAATTAAAATACAAGGTGAAAGGATATCAATGATACGATTCGCTGATGACATTGCTATCCTGAGTGAAAGTGAAGAAGAATTAAATGATCTGCTGAACGGAATGAACAGTCTAATGAGTACACAGTATGGTTTGAGAGTAAATCGGAGAAAGACGAAGGTAATGAGAAGTAGTAGAAATGAGAACAGCGAGAAACTTAACATCAGGATTGATGGTCACGAAGTCATTGAAGTTAAGGAATTCTGCTACCTGGGCAATAAAATAACCAATAACGGATGGAGCAAGGAGGACATCAAAAGCAGACTCGCTATGGCAAAAAAGGCATTTCTGGCCAAGAGAAGTCTACTAATATCAAATACCGGCCTTAATTTGAGGAAGAAATTTCTGAGGATGTACGTCTGGGGTACAGCATTGTATGGTAGTGAAACATGGACTGTGGGAAAACCGGAACAGAAGAGAATCGAAGCATTTGAGATGTGGTGCTATAGACGAATGTTGAAAATTAGGTGGACTGATAAGGTAAGGAATGAGGAGGTTCTATGCAGAATTGGAGAGGAAAGGAATATGTGGGAAACACTGATAAGGAGAAGGGACAGGATGATACGACATCTGCTAAGACATGAGGGAATGACTTCCATGGTACTAGAGGGAGCTGTAGAGGGCAAAAACTGTAGAGGAAGACAGAGATTG
This sequence comes from Schistocerca nitens, assembly GCF_023898315.1. Lineage (NCBI taxonomy): Eukaryota > Metazoa > Arthropoda > Insecta > Orthoptera > Acrididae > Schistocerca > Schistocerca nitens. The sequence continues at coordinate 222,558,854 of NC_064623.1, forward strand.
GAATACGTCAAGCAAATAATTGAGGACGTAGGTTGCAAGTGCTACTCTGAGATGAAGAGGTTAGCACAGGAAAGGAATTCGTGGCGGGCCGCATCAAACCAGTCAGTAGACTGATGACCAAAAAAAAAAAAATACTTTATGACCAGATATTCAGCCATTTGAGCTTCCCTAGTAAGGAACACTTCATATATACAATTTAATACGGTTCACAATGCAGTGGATTTATATTTCATTGGGTGACATGACTGACTGTGTATAACAAGACCTGTCATGATTGGCTTTTAGTAAATATCCAAGACAATATTTTCATTTTTTACAATCACAATTCAAGGCAATATTTTCATTTTTACCAAAAATGGTAAAGTGACATTCCCAGCACACTGCCTAGTAAATTGTATCTTTTGATTCAAACTATTTAGATCCACAGAAACTGTTGACTTCCACTGTTATTATCATCATATAATATGAGAACCTAATCAGCATATTTATTGTTGCTGTTGAGGTCTTCAGTCCAGAGACTGGTTTGATGCAGCTCTCCATACTACTCTATCCTGTGCAAGCTTCTTTGTCTCTGAGTAACTACCACAACCTACATCCTTCTGAATCTGCTTAGTGTATTCATCTCTTGGTCTCCCTCTGCAGTTTTTACCCTCCAAGCTTCCCTCCAATACTAAACTGGTAATCCCTTGATGCCTCAGAATGTGTCATACCAACAGATCCCTTCTTCTAGTCAAGCTGTGCCACAAATTCCTCTTCTCCCCAATTCTACTCAGTACCTCCTCATTAGAAACATGATCTACCCATCCAATCTTCAGCAGTCTTATGTAGCACCACATTTCGAAAGCTTCTGTTCTCTTCTTGTCCAAACTGTTTGTCATCTATGTTTCCATTCACAGCTACACGCCATGGAAATACTTTCAGAAACGACTTCCTGACACTTAAATCTATACTCGATCTTAGCAAATTTCTCTTCTTCAGAAACGCTTTCCTTGCCAATGCCAGTCTCCATTTTATATCCTCTCTACTTCGGCCATCATCGGTTATTTTGCTTCCCAAATAGAAAAACTCATTTACTGCTTTCAGTCTCTCATTTCCTAATCTAATAGCCTCAGAATCATCTGATTTAATTTGACTACGTTCCATTATCCTCATTTTGCTCTTGTTGATGTTCATCTAATATCCTCCTTTCAAGACACTCTCCAATCCATTCAACTGCTATTCCCGATCCTTTGCTGTCTCTGATAGAATTACAGTTTCGTTGGCAAACCTCAAATTTTTTATTTCTTCTCCAGCATATCTATTCCATAAAATTAATCTTGTAGCATGTTGAGGGTCTTTTGGTCATAAACTCTTGCTCAAAGTTCATCACAAAAATATTTGCTATGCAATAGGCAAGTGGCGGGCCCTAGGCTAAGCCCACTTGTTGTGAGTAGAAATCACCTCTTAATTTAAAATAATTACAAGAGAAGGCCATCATTTCCTTCACCTCCATAGAGGGTCTCTCCAAAAAGGTATACAGATTCTCTGTGGTAATACTTTGCAATTTTGTACATTTCAATGTTTCATTGAAACAGTAGCAGCAACGTTGTTAGTGTTTCACGAAGCAGTTATTAACAATCCGTCACAGTTGTGGTACATATGTTTGGTGACTAGTTTCGAATCAGCTTGTTCATTCTGAAGCCTGGCCTACTGTGGCTGCTCTGAAAGCCCTGACTCATGAAAAACTCAGTGGGTGACACTGAAAAGCTCTCAAACAGCGAACTTACAATGCAGATGTGTCCCCATATGACTACCATATGTTTGGTCTACTGAAGGAGGCGTTAGGAGGGGGATGTTTGGATGATCACACTGTGGTTGAACACTACATGTGCAATTGATAACTGAGACAGCCAATTTTTTACTTCCATCAAGGGATCAGAAAGCGACCTGTGTGATGGAGAAAACATATTTCTGTTGATGTTTGGAAAAATAAGGCACTTGATTTGTGTAGGTTTTATGATATTCTGATTTATATTTCAATAACTTGTGTAGGTTACTGTAGCAAAGCAAAGATGAAGAGATTTAGACAAGATAAAGTAGCATGAAAGGCTGTGTCAAACCAGTTATATGACTAAAGGCCACGGTAACAACATGTCTGAAACAGTCCAACATTGGAATTGTGGTTAATGCAGTTTCTTCAGTGCGGCATCCACCCCTCGGTGGTTCCCGAGGGGCAGCCAGGTCAGGGCTTGCAGCCGCATCTGACACCAGTGGTCAAATTCGGATCACCGGTCGATCTCCGAGAGGCCGTCTGACCGCACGCCGTGGATCTCCGACTCGCAAATCGCCACCCAGAGGGGGTGTCGGCGCCCCCACAGCTCGCAGATCTGTTCCCGGCACGTCTGCACCACCCCCGGGTCACGATGCTATTCCAGTTGCCTCTCCAGCAACACGCCGAGCTCCTGCCAGGGTAGACGTTACGGTGACGTCACTGCCTTCCTCGGTCCCAGGGGGTCTGACCCACAGTAACCCACCCGATGCGCTGCTCCGAGAACTGTCAGCTGCAGCGGAAGCACGTCGTGTCACCAGTATACCTTCTGCAGGTGCAGTATCTGATAAAACAGTCTCTCTTATTTTCACCAAACTACAATAATGCAATTAATAATCGTTAGAAAACCTTATCAACTGCTACTATGATCTGGTTTGCATTCATTTTTCTCAATATTTTGGGAAGGAATAAGTGGAACTTTTTGTAATTTAAATTTGAATATTCATAACGAGTGAAATGTAAGGAATAAATGTTTTTATGTTACCAAGATAAACATGTATGAGCAAATCAAAGTTTACTCCTTATTTACTTAAACCATGATAAAATAAACTTACATTACATGAAATAAATCATTCTTTAATTAAACAGTAATAAAATATTCTTTTCATTGTATCACTATGTTGCTGCATAAAAGCATTACTCCACCGTAATAACCCATTTGAAGCACTAAACAGTGCAGCTGCAACATACTCCTGCTTTTCTTCTAACTTTCCACATCTTATTAACAATTATCTTTGCTAATTTCATTCAACAACTGACAGGAGGTGCATAACACCACCACATTACATGTCTATGTTCAACTACCCGCCACAGCTCATGCCCAAAATTTACATCAAAGATGTTGCAAAACAAAGTTAGCCCATTAGCATTTAGAGAGAACAGAAATTTGCTCATATCATATGTCCTATTTGCCATTTCCAAGTGTTTCAATAATCATTACTAATTATAATAAAAATTGCAAATTCAATTTGAACATAAAAATTAAAAAATATATTATAAAATATGTACAGTAATTTTGAAGTAATATGATTTGAGTGTAAACACTATCTATATATGCATTTTATACTAATACATATGTGAATGTGATGTAAATGTCATTTAAGTTTTAATAAGTCTGTGTAGGGGTCATGTTGTTTACTAGTGTGGTGTGTTGTGTTCTTCAGTGTGAAATGAGAATGTTGCATTAACCTTTGCCATTAGAATCTGAATGCATATATCTCTGCTAGCTCTGTTTGTTTGTTTATCTATCTATCTATCTGTGTATCTATATATTTTATCTATTTATTTGATGGAGCGAGTGAAGGCTACACATTCCTGGAATAATTCAGTGTGCAGTTTACAGAATGATAATTAGAAAATTAATAAACAAAACAATTAAAGAGTTAATAAAACCTGAAAATAATTGTGAGAGAGTAAATAACAGATTACAGAGAAAAGTTCTCAACTACTGCAAGAAACTCCTGCACAGAAAAGAAGGAGTGTTCCATAAGGAAACTTTGCAACTTGGATTTGAATACATGGGATTTATCACCTAGTTCCTTCAGTTCTGCTGGAAGCCTCCTGAAAATCAAACCTGCTGAACAGTGCGTACCTTTCAGTATAGTGACCAAGTGCAAATCACTTTTCTGTTCAGTGTTCACAGACTGGAAGTTGCAGTTCCTCCTGAATGAGTCCTTTTTCTGGGCTGAGAATATTCTTGGTGAACGCCCATTGTTGTTCCAAAATGTAGCACCATGTGACACAGTAGAATGAAAATAAGCAACGTCTGAGAGATCCACAGCACTGCTCCCAACAGCACATAAACTGATGCTGTATTTCTGGTATGGAGGGCAGTATCTAACCAGCCCAGAGACAGAAGACTTAAAAAAAGTTTTAAACTTAACTGATCAGACAACGTAGTAGTTTTCACGTTAAATGAGCAGACTAGTAACTTTGGAGCACAGAGTCAGTGCCAGGTGGCCATGTAATCCACACACTGCTGACTTAAGTCATGGCAGTAGAGTGGTATGCACGTTCCAGTCAACTACACGGAATCTGTGCAGTAAAGTGGATCAGTACGGAGGATCGAAGTGTCTATGAGGAATGGTACAGCACAGCTTATAGGGCCAGAAATGAGTGTCATGCCTTCTTGACAACAATCAGTTTCAAATCTGAGGGGAATTGTTGCTATTGGTGAACAAAGACTGATCTGTCAGTTTTGAAGCAAACTCTGTGGAATGAACTGCACTTAATGGAAGTTTGAAGCAGGATGTCTCCCAATTGCTGATAGTACCACCTAAAGCTGCACATTTCCAATGGACCAGAAAACATGGAAACTAGATGGTAGTTGACTGGAGGCTTCTAGTGCAGTCTGGTGAATCACAGTTTAGCCTCTTTTCGTATGAGGATAAGTCAATTATTATCTATAATTTAGTTATATTTTTGTTTATTTTCGTAGTACTGTCATTTTATGTTGATGACACATGCTTTGTTTATTTGTTGTTATATCTTTGCAATAAAAGCTGCTAGGTTAATTTTGTTATCACTGTCAGGCTGTTAATCATGGCTGCTCCACTGTCTGTATGCACCAAAGAAGAGCAACGTTCAGTGATCCGTTTTCTGTGGTCAGAAGGCGTATCAGAGGTCGAGATTCATCGAAGACTTTCGGTACGGTACGGGAACAGTGTTTAGCCACAATGCAATGGCTACGAATGGATTGAAAAATTCCGAGATGGTCACACAAGTGTTGTGCTGGGTGGAAGAGCCGGATGACCATTTACCGCCACAAATGAAGAAACCATTGAGCGTTCACGTGAAATGATTCTCTTAGACAGACAACAAACTATTGATGAAATGGCACACCGTCTGCAAATTAGTCATCGTTCTGCCCACCTTATCATCCACTACAGACTTAGGTTTCATAAGGTTTGTGCAAGTTATGTCCCAAAACAACTTACACTGTTGCATAAGGAAATGCACTTGGACATCTGCAAAAAAACAATTGGATCGCTATGGTAACAAAGGGGATCATTGCTGGTGACGAAACATGGATCCACAGGTAGATTTTGTCCCACAGTCCAGCCACAGAGGACCATTCTCCTTGTAACTTAGTACCATCTGGGACTGGAGCAACTGAATTACAGGGTTTTGATTACCTCTCACTGTGCCCTGAAATGAGAAATGTCCTGCCCACTATCGTTCCCACCCCTCCTACAGTGGTATTCCACTGTCCACCAAACCTATACAGTATACTCATCCATCCATACACAACCCCTGCTCCCAATCCCTTACCTCATGGCTCATACCCCTGTAATAGACCTAGACCTAGACCTAGACCTGTCCCATACATCCTCCTACCGCCACCTACTCCAGTCCGGTCACTAACATCGCCTATCCCATCAAAGGCAGTGCTACCTGTGAAACCAGTCATGTGATTTACAAGCTAAGCTGCAACCACTGTGCTGCATTCTATGTAGTCAAGACAACCAACAAGCTGTCTGTCCGCATGAATGGCCACCGGCAAACTGTGGCCAAAAAACAACTGGACCACCCTGTTGCTCAACACACTGCCAAACATGATAGCCCTCATCTCAATGACTCCTTCACAGCCTGTGCCATATGGATCCTTCCTACCAACGCCAGCTTTTCTGAATTGCACAGGTGGCAACTTTCCCTGCAATACATCCTACGTTCCCGTAACCCTCCTAGCCTCAACCTTCGTCAGTCACTGTCCTCACCCATCCGGCCCCCTCCCTGTTCCCATTCCAGCACTACACAGCCGTCATTTCACTGCCACACCCAGTCTTTTAATTTCTTGTATTTTTATTTTTATTTCTCTCCTTTCTGCTAGTTACCCCCCACCCCTCCACACCTTCTCTCCTACCCTCTGTCTAAACTGCAACACTTCACTGTCCACCACCCCCACCATACTATCCCTCCCCCTCCCTGCCACAGCCTCCTCCTTACCCCCACCCAGTCACCGCTCCCATCATGCACTGGCGCTGCTGCTCACAGTATGGTTTCAATTGTCTGAGACTGCAGACGTGTGCAAGTGTTCCGTGTGTGTGTGTGTGTGTGTGTGTGTGTGTGTGTGTGTGTGTGTGTCTATTGCTGACAAAGGCCTTAATGGCCAAAAGCTATAATTGTGTGAATCTTTTTGTTGTGCCTATCATGACTCAGCATCTCCGATATATGGAATTTGAATGGCATCGTAAACTTCACTTATTGATGAAAGGGTTCCATTAGACCTCATTCTGTTGTAACATGTATAATCTTAAGTATACTAATAAAATTAATTAAGGTAGATTCCTACAGACTGCACAGAGGAGGCACATTTAAGAGTAGACTGTTGGATGTCTGTTAACGTTTCACAAATTCCTTCTCCAGATAAAGAAATGTACACACACATTATACACACACAATCCAATACATGTCGTTACTGTATCTCAGGACACTAGGGCCACATTGGTGCGAGCGTTGATTTTGGCTGTGATGGGTTGGATGAGGAGGTGGGGGGGGGGGGGGACGCTATAGTGCTGCCTCTGGGAGAGTGTAGGTTCAGGATAGAGGGCTGCCAGATGCCTACATTCTGAGGGGAACAGGGGTGGGAGATAGGAGAGAAGCAGACAAAATGAGAAAGGACTATGCAGGTGCACTGGGGGGGGGGGGGGGGAAGAAGGCATGCGGGAGCCTGTTTGAAGCAAGGGACTAGTGTAGGTTGAGGCAAGAAGGTTACGGGAATGAGGGATCCAAGGGAAGATCGGAAAGCAATGAGAAATAATTTAATTACCAAAAAGTTTAATAGCTAACAAAGCAAATAATCTCAACTGAACATACATCTCTTACCTACTTTTCTACATAGTCACCAACATTCTTAACACATTTCTCCCATCATGGTACCAGTTTCAGTATGCCCTATCTGTAGAAGTCTGTCTGGTTGGAGCATAGCCATCTGTGGACTGCTGATTTGACTTCTGAATCTGTTGCAAAGTGTTGGCCAGCCAGGAATATCTTCATGGAACCAAACAAATGAAAATACAATGGTGCGAGGTCTGGACTGAATGATAGATGTTGGAGCATGCTTGCTGGTAATAGCTCCCTTGAAAGCAGAAATAATTTTGATTTAAACAACATTCCACTGTACTCGAATGTTGTCAGCAACCAGATGGTCTGGCAATGGGGTCACCTTTATCCCCCTTAATAGCAGAAATGTTCATGGACAAGTGGGAGACTAACTTTCTGAAGAGAGAACCACTTGCAAAACATGTTGGGTATTGGTACAGATACGTAGATGATATTCTTTGACTGTGGAAAGGTTCCAACAGACAATGCCATAAATTTGTGGAAAATATGACGCAGTGGCACACTAACATATACACTCCTGGAAACTGAAATAAGAACACCGTGAATTCATTGTCCCAGGAAGGGGAAACTTTATTGACACATTCCTGGGGTCAGATACATCACATGATCTCACTGACAGAACCACAGGCACATAGACACAGGCAACAGAGCATGCACAATGTCGGCACTAGTACAGTGTATATCCACCTTTCGCACCAATGCAGGCTGCTATTCTCCCATGGAGACGATCGTAGAGATGCTGGATGTAGTCCTGTGGAACGGCTTGCCATGCCATTTCCACCTGGCGCCTCAGTTGGACCAGCGTTCGTGCTGGACGTGCAGACCGCGTGAGACGATGCTTCATCCAGTCCCAAACATGCTCAATGGGGGACAGATCCGGAGATCTTGCTGGCCAGGGTAGTTGACTTACACCTTCTAGAGCACGTTGGGTGGCACGGGATACATGTGGACGTGCATTGTCCTGTTGGAACAGCAAGTTCCCTTGCCGGTCTAGGAATGGTAGAACGATGGGTTCGATGACGGTTTGGATGTACCGTGCACTATTTAGTGTCCCCTCGACGATCACCAGTGGTGTACGGCCAGTGTAGGAGATCGCTCCCCACACCATGATGCCGGGTGTTGGCCCTGTGTGCCTCGGTCGTATGCAGTCCTGATTGTGGCGCTCACCTGCACGGCGCCAAACACGCATACCACCAACATTGGCACCAAGGCAGAAGCGACTCTCATCGCTGAAGACGACACGTCTCCATTCGTCCCTCCATTCACGCCTGTCGCGACACCACTGGAGGCGGGCTGCACGATGTTGGGGCATGAGCGGAAGACGGCCTAACGGTGTGCGGGACCGTAGCCCAGCTTCATGGAGACGGTTGCGAATGGTCCTCGCCGATACCCCAGGAGCAACAGTGTCCCTAATTTGCTGGGAAGTGGCGGTGCGGTCCCCTACGGCACTGCGTAGGATCCTACGGTCTTGGCGTGCATCCGTGCGTCGCTGCGGTCCGATCCCAGGTCGACGGGCACGTGCACCTTCCGCCGACCACTGGCGACAGCATCGATGTACTGTGGAGACCTCACGCCCCACGTGTTGAGCAATTCGGCGGTATGTCCACCCGACCTCCCGCATGCCCACTATACGCCCTCGCTCAAAGTCCGTCAACTGCACATACGGTTCACGTCCACGCTGTCGCGGCATGCTACCAGTGTTAAAGACTGCGATGGAGCTCCGTATGCCACGGCAAACTGGCTGACACTGACGGCGGCGGTGCACAAATGCTGCGCAGCTAGCGCCATTCGACGGCCACCACCGCGGTTCCTGGTGTGTCCGCTGTGCCGTGCGTGTGATCATTGCTTGTACAGCCCTCTCGCAGTGTCCGGAGCAAGTATGGTGGGTCTGACACACCGGTGTCAATGTGTTCTTTTTTCCATTTCCAGGAGTGTAGATCAGCATGAAGTTGGGGGGAGGGGCAGAATAAATTTCCTGGACATTAGCTTAAAGATAGAAGACAGAAACCATAAATTTAAAAATTTACCAAAAATATTTCTTGACTGATACTTTCATCCCGGCTTCCTCCCGGCATCCTACAACCTACAAACATGCAGCATTCCATCACATGATCCACTGTCTCCTTTCTATCCCTATGTCCCAAGAGGACTTTGACTGAGAACTTAACACAATAAAAACAATAGCCATAAATAATGAATGTGACCCCAACACCACTGATAAAATTGTAGGTAAAATTGAAGAAGCAAGCCAGGTCACTACTGTCCCCAATGAAAAACACAGACAAACAGGAAAAGATTACCTTTTGTAGGTAAAACATCAAATAGCATAAGTAACATCTTGAAGGCAAATGGTTTCTCTTTGTTTTTCTATGTCCCTAAGACAATAGGTAGTTTTGTGTTCAATGCAAAAGACAAACAACCAGCTACCACAAAAAATGGGGTTTATAAAATCACGTGCTGTGAGTGTCAGTCTTGCTACATTTGCCTTTCGGGGAGGTCAATCTGTACCAGGCTTAAAGAACGCCACAGAGGCTGGAGATTAAAGAAGCCTTATTCAGCCTTTGCAAAACATTGCCAAACAATAACCACAAATGTACAATAGATGTAAGGTCCTACACAAAGAGGAAAAGAGGGCCAAACTCAACCAATTAGATATTTTAGAAATTAAAAAGACAGATGTGTGTATCCCCACACCTGTTAGTAAACAAACAGACTCAATTCAATTATTAAACTCTTTTAGATGAGATCACAACAGCAGGATAGAAGCAAAACTTTGGGCCACAGTCCACTGTAGTTAAAAAGCTTTTGGCTAATACATAACTTTAGTCCGGTCATTGTAGTGTAATTGTTTAATGTGTAATAATGTATGTAATTTGTTAAAAAATGGTCATTGACAGAATTGTACATCAAGCTATAGATCAATACCTTAAGAAGTTGAGATGATTACCTTTGCCTTGTCATCATGTTTATCTGTGCATTATCATCTTTTGGACTCAATAATGTACTTGAAAATGGGCTTATAACCTGCAACCTAGGCTGTGCAATAAGATTAATAATAAATTGTGAAACAAGGCTAAAAACAGTGTTTGTTTAGTTAATTTACAATGATTCACCAAGAACCCACAGTTGATTCAATTACAATGATTATTATTATTTCTTTCTTTTCTCAGACGTTATGTCTGGTCACCCCCCCATGAACCATGGACCTTGCTGTTGGTGGGGAGGTTTGCGTGCCTCAGCGATACAGATAGCCGTACCGTAGGTGCAACCACAACGGAGGGGTATCTGTTGAGAGGCCAGACAAACGTGTGGTTCCTGAAGAGGGGCAGCAGCCTTTTCAGTAGTTGCAAGTGCAACAGTCTGGATGATTGACTGATCTGGCCTTGTAACAATAACCAAAACGGCCTTGCTGTGTTGGTACTGCGAACGGCTGAAAGCAAGGGGAAACTACAGCAGTAATTTTTCCCGAGGACATGCAGCTTTACTGTATGATTAAATGATGATGGCGTCCTCTTGGGTAAAATATTCTGGAGGTAAAATAGTCCCCCATTCGGATCTCCGGGCAGGGACTACTCAAGAGGATGTCGTTATCAGGAGAAAGAAAACTGGCGTTCTACGGGACGGAGTGTGGAATGTCAGATCCCTTAATCGGGCAGGTAGGTTAGAAAATTTAAAAAGGGAAATGGATAGGTTAAAGTTAGATATAGTGGGAATTAGTGAAGTTCGGTGGCAGGAGGAATAAGACTTCCGGTCAGGTGACTACATGCTTATAAACACAAAATCAAATAGGGGTAATGCAGGAGTAGGTTTAATAATGAATAGGAAAATAGGAATGCGGGTAAGCTACTACAAACAGCATAGTGAACGCATTATTGTGGCCAAGATAGATACGAAGCCCACACCTACTACAGTAGTACAAGTTTATATGCCAACTAGCTCTGCAGATGAGGAAGAAATTGAAGAAATGTATGATGAAATAAAAGAAATTATTCAGATAGTGATGGGAGACGAAAATTTAATAGTCATGGGTGACTGGAATTCGAGAGTAGGAAAAGGGAGAGAAGGAAACATAGTAGGTGAATATGGATTGGGGCTAAGAAATGAAAGAGGAAGCCGCCTGGTAGAATTTTGCACAGAGCATAACTTAATCATAGCTAACACTTGGTTTAAGAATCATGAAAGAAGGTTGTATACATGGAAGAAGCCTGGAGATACTAAAAGGTATCAGATAGATTATATAATGGTAAGACAGAGATTTAGGAACCAGGTTTTAAATTGTAAGACATTTCCAGGGGCAGATGTGGACTCTGACCACAATCTATTGGTTATGACCTGTAGATTAAAACTGAAGAAACTGCAAAAAGGTGGGAATTTAAGGAGATGGGACCTGGATAAACTGAAAGAACCAGAGGTTGTACAGAGTTTCAGGGAGAGCATAAAGGAACAATTGACAGGAATGGGGGAAAGAAATACAGTAGAAGAAGAATGGGTAGCTTTGAGGGATGAAGTAGTGAAGGCAGCAGAGGATCAAGTAGGTAAAAAGACGAGGTCTAGTAGAAATCCTTGGGTAACAGAAGAAATATTGAATTTAATTGATGAAAGGAGAAAATATAAAAATGCAGTAAATGAAGCAGGCAAAAAGGAATACAAACGTCTCAAAAATGAGATCGACAGGAAGTGCAAAATGGCTAAGCAGGGATGGCTAGAGGACAAATGTAAGGATGTAGAGGCTTATCTCACGAGGGGTAAGGTAGATACTGCCTACAGGAAAATTAAAGAGACCTTTGGAGATAAGAGAACGACTTGTATGAATATCAAGAGCTCAGATGGAAACCCAGTTCTAAGCAAAGAAGGGAAAGCAGAAAGGTGGAAGGAGTATATAGAGGGTCTATACAAGGGCGATGTACTTGAGGACAATGTTATGCAAATGGAAGAGGATGTAGATGAAGATGAAATGGGAGATATGATACTGCGTGAAGAGTTTGACAGAGCACTGAAAGACCTGAGTTGAAACAAGGCCCCCGGAGTAGACAACATTCCATTGGAACTACTGACGGCCTTGGGAGAGCCAGTCCTGACAAAACTCTACCATCTGGTGAGCAAGATGTATGAAACAGGCGAAATACCCTCAGACTTCAAGAAGAATATAATAATTCCAATCCCAATGAAAGCAGGTGTTGACAGATGTGAAAATTCCCGAACCATCAGTTTAATAAGTCAGAGCTGCAATATACTAACACGAATTCTTTACAGATGAATGGAAAAACTAATAGAAGCCAACCTTGGGGAAGATCAGTTTGGATTCCATAGAAACACTGGAACACGTGAGGCAATACTGACCTTACGACTTATCTTAGAAGAAAGATTAAGGAAAGGCAAACCTACATTTCTAGCGTTGTAGACTTAGAGAAAGCTTTTGACAATGTTGACTGGAATACTCTCTTTCAAATTCTGAAGGTAGCAGGGGTAAAATACAGGAAGCGAAAGGCTATTTACAATTTGTACAGAAACCAGATGGCAGTTATAAGAGTCGAGGGACATCAAAGGGAAGCAGTGGTTGGGAAGGGAGTAAGACAGGGTTGTAGGCTCTCCCCGATGTTATTCAATCTGTATATTGAGCAAGCAGTAAAGGAAACAAAAGAAAAATTCGGAGTAGGTATTAAAATCCATGGAGAAGAAATAAAAACTTTGAGGTTCGCCGATGACATTGTAATTCTGTCAGAGACAGCAAAGGACTTGGAAGAGCAGTTGAATGGAATGGACGGTGTCTTGAAAGGAGGATATAAGATGAACATCAAGAAAAGCAAAACGAGGATAATGGAATGTAGTCGAATTAAGTCGGGTGACGCTGAGGGAATTAGATTAGGAAATGAGACACTTAAAGTAGTAAAGGAATTCTGCTATTTGGGGAGCAAAATAACTGATGATGGTCACAGTAGAGAGGATATAAAATGTAGACTGGTAATGGCAAGGAAAGCGTTTCTGAAGAAGAGAAATTTGTTAACATCGAGTATAGATTTAAGTGTCAGGAAGTAGTTTCTGAAAGTATTTGTATGGAGTGTAGCCATGTATGGAAGTGAAACATGGACGATAAATAGTTTGGACAAGAAGAGAATAGAAGCTTTCGAAATGTGGTGCTACAGAAGAATGCTGAAGATTAGATGGGTAGATCACATAACTAATGAGGAAGTACTGAATATGATTGGGGAGAAGAGAAGTTTGTTTCACAACTTGACCAGAAGACGGGATCGGTTGGTAGGACATGTTCTGAGGCATCAAGGGATCACCAATTTAGTATTGGAGGGCAGCGTGGAGGGTAAAAATCGTAGAGGGAGACCAAGAGATGAATACACTAAGCAGATTCAGGAGGATGTATGTTGCAGTAGGTACTGGGAGATGAAGAAGCTTGCACAGGATAGAGTAGCATGGAGAGCTGCATCAGACCAGTGTCAGGACTGAAGACCACAACAACAACAACATGTGTGGTCAAAAATGGAAAGTGACATGGACCTTGATCAAGCATGACTTCCTTTTAACGGTATGCTATATGTTACATTGCATTTAGGAACTTTTGGGTAATTGAACATGTATCAATAATTACAGATTTCTCTAGTTGTATACATACGTTTGGATGTAGCTGTATTGCATTGATGTACTGGTGGATATTGTGTGGTATGAATCCTGTAGTTGATAGTATAATTGGTATAATGTCAACTTTATCCTGATGCCACATGTCCTTGACTTCCTCAGCCAGTTGGATGTATTTTTCAATTTTTTCTCCTGTTTTCTTTTGTATATTTGTTGTATTGGGTATGGTTATTTCGATTAGTTGTGTTAATTTCTTCTTTTTATTGGTGAGTATGATGTCAGGTTTGTTATGTGGTGTTGTTTTATCTGTTATAATGGTTCTGTTCCAGTAGAATTTGTACTCATCATTCTCCAGTACATTTTGTGGTGCATACTTGTATGTGGGAACGAGTTGTTTTATAAGTTTATGTTCTATGTCAAGCTGTTGATGTATTATTTTTGCTACATTGTCATGTCTTCTGGGGTATTCTGTATTTGCTAGTATTGTACATCCGCTTGTGATGTGATATACTGTTTCTATTTGTTGTTTGCAAAGTCTGCATTTATCTGTTGTGGTATTGGGATCTTTAATAATATGCTTGCTGTAATATCTGGTGCTTATTGTTTGATCCTGTATTGCAATCATGAATCCTTCCATCTCACTGTATATATTGCCTTTTCTTAGCCATGCGTTGGATGCGTCTTGATCGATGTGTGGCTGTGTTAGATGATACGGGTGCTTGCCATGTAGTGTTTTCTTTTTCCAATTTACTTTCTTCGTATCTGTTGGTGTTATGTGATCTAAAAGGTTGTAGAAGTGGTTATGAAATTGCAGTGGTGTAGCCGATGTATTTAAATGAGTGATTGCTTTGTGTATTTTGCTAGTTTCTGCTCGTTCTAGAAAGAATTTTCTTAAATTGTCTACCTGTCCATAATGGAGGTTTTTTATATCAATAAATACCCTTCCTCCTTCCTTTCTGCTTAATGTGGATCTTTCTGTTGCTGAATGTATGTGATGTATTCTATATTTGTGTCATTGTGATCGTGTAAGTGTATTGAGTGCTTCTAGTTCTGTGTTACTCCATTGCACTACTCCAAATGAGTAGGTCAATATTGGTATAGTGTAAGTATTTATAGCTTTTGTCTTGTTTCTTGCTGTCAATTCTGTTTTCAGTATTTTTGTTAGTCTTTGTCTATATTTTTCTTTTAGTTCTTCTTTAATATTTGTATTATCTATTCCTATTTTTTGTCTGTATCCTAGATATTTATAGGCATCTGTTTTTTCCATCACTTCTATGCAGTCGCTGTGGTTATCCAATATGTAATCTTCTTGTTTAGTGTGTTTTCCCTTGACAATGCTATTTTTCTTACATTTGTCTGTTCCAAAAGCCATATTTATATCATTGCTGAATATTTCTGTTATCTTTAGTAATTGGTTGAGTTGTTGATTTGTTGCTGCCAATAGTTTTAGATCATCCATGTATAGCAAATGTGTGATTTTGTGTGGGTATGTTCCAGTAATATTGTATCCATAATTTGTATTATTTAGCGTGTTGGATAGTGGGTTCAGAGCAAGGCAGAACCAGAAAGGACTTAATGAGTCTCCTTGGTATATTCCACGCTTAATCTCTATTGGCTGTGATGTGATATTATTTGAATTTGTTTGGATATTAAGTGTGGTTTTCCAATTTTTCATTACTATGTTTAGGAACTGTATCAATTTAGGATCTACTTTGTATATTTCCAATATTTGTAGTAACCATGAGTGGGGTACACTATCAAAAGCTTTTTGGTAATCAATGTATGCGTAGTGTAGCGACCTTTGTTTAGTTTTAGCTTGATATGTCACCCCTGCATCTATTATCAGTTGCTCTTTACATCCTCGTGCTCCTTTGCAACAGCCTTTTTGTTCTTCATTTATAATTTTGTTCTGTGTTGTATTTGTCATTAATTTCTGTGTAATGACTGAAGTTAATATTTTGTATATTGTTGGTAGGCATGTTATGGGGCAATATTTAGCTGGGTTTTCTGTGTCTGCTTGATCTTTAGGTTTCAGATATGTTATTCCATGTGTAAGTGTATCAGGGAATGTGTATGGGTCTGCAATGTAACTGTTAAATAATTTAGTTAGATGTGAATGTGTTGAGGTGAACTTCTTTAGCCAGAAATTTGCTATTTTATCTTTTCCAGGGGCTTTCCATTTGTGAGTAGAATTAATTGATTGGGTGACTTCATGTTGCAAAATTATCACTTGAGGCATTTGTGGTACCATCTTGTATGTGTCTGTTTCTGCTTGTATCCACCGTGCATGCCTGTTATGTTGTACCGGGTTTGACCATATGTTGCTCCAGAAGTGTTCCATGTCTGTTATGTTTGGTGGATTGTCTATTTTAATGTGTGTGTTATCTATTGTCTGGTAAAATTTCTTTTGGTTTGTGTTGAATGTTTGGTTTTGTTTCCTTCTATTTTCACTTTTTTTTGTATCTTCTAAGTCGTTTGGCCAACGCTTGTAATTTCTGCTTCTTTTCATCTAATTGCTCTATCGCTTCTTGTTGTGAGATTTTACCTAACATTTTTCGTTTTTTTTTTCTGACATTTCATTTCTTATAAATTGTGTTAGCTGTCCGATGTCTTTTCTCAGTTTTTCTATTCTGATCTGTAGCCTGTGTTGCCATGATGGTTTTGTGGGTTTCTTCTGTGTGTTGGTTGGTTCTGTTCTGTGCCTAGTGTGTATATTAAGTATAGTGAGTGCTCCTATATAAACCAGTAGTTTTAACTCTTCCATAGTTGTGTTTTCATTTATTTTGTTGTGTCTGATTGTGTTGATAGTTTTTATTGTTGTTTCAACTTGTGGGTTATTTGGCGGTCTATGCAAGAATGGCCTAATGCCTGTATTTGTGTCTTTGTATTATATATGTCAGCTGAAATTTTTCTTATATATCTAACATGTCCCCTCCATGAACCATGGACCTTGCCGTTGGTGGGGAGGCTTGCATGCCTCAGCGATACAGATAGCCGTACCGTAGGTGCAACCACAACGGAGGGGTATCTGTTGAGAGGCCAGACAAACGTGTGGTTCCTGAAGAGGGGCAGCAGCCTTTTCAGTAGTTGCAAGGGCAACAGTCTGGATGATTGACTGATCTGGCATAGGAAAATAAGAATGCGGATAAGATACTACAAACAGCATAGTGAATGCATTATTGTGGCCAAGATAGATACGAAGCCCACACCTACTACAGTAGTACAAGTTTATATGCCAACTAGCTCTGCAGATGACGAAGAAATTGAAGAAATGTATGATGAAATAAAAGAAATTATTCAGATAGTGAAGGGAGACGAAAATTTAATAGTCATGGGTGACTGGAATTCGAGTGTAGGAAAAGGGAGAGAAGGAAACATAGTAGGTGAATATGGATTGGGGCTAAGAAATTAAAGAGGAAGCCGCGTGGTAGAATTTTGCACAGAGCACAACATAATCATAGCTAACACTTGGTTTAAGAATCATGAAAGAAGGTTGTATACATGGAAGAAGCCTGGAGATACTAAAAGGTATCAGATAGATTATATAATGGCAAGACAGAGATTTAGGAACCAGGTTTTAAATTGTAAAACATTTCCAGGAGCAGATGTGGACTCTGACCACAATCTATTGGTTATGACCTGTAGATTAAAACTGAAGAAACTGCAAAAAGGTGGGAATTTAAGGAGATGGGACCTGGATAAACTGAAAGAACCAGAGGTTGTACAGAGTTTCAGGGAGAGCATAAAGGAACAATTGACAGGAATGGGGGAAAGAAATACAGTAGAAGAAGAATGGGTAGCTTTGAGGGATGAAGTAGTGAAGGCAGCAGAGGATCAAGTAGGTAAAAAGACGAGGTCTAGTAGAAATCCTTGGGTAACAGAAGAAATATTGAATTTAATCGATGAAAGGAGAAAATATAAAAATGCAGTAAATGAAGCAGGCAAAAAAGGAATACAAACGTCTCAAAAATGAGATCGACAGGAAGTGCAAAATGGCTAAGCAGGGATGGCTAGAGGACAAATGTAAGGATGTAGAGGCTTATCTCACTAGGGGTAAGATAGATACTGCCTACAGGAAAATTAAAGAGACCGTTGGAGAACCTCTTGTATGAATATCAAGAGCTCAGATGGAAACCCAGTTCTAAGCAAGGAAGGGAAAGCAGAAAGGTGGAAGGAGTATATAGTGCGTCTATACAAGGTTGATGTACTTGAGGACAATATTATGGAAATGGAAGAGGATGTAGATGAAGATGAAATGGGAGATACGATACTGCGTGAAGAGTTTGACAGAGCACTGAAAGACCTGAGTTGAAACAAGGCCCCCGGAGTAGACAACATTCCATTGGAACTACTGACGGCCTTGGGAGAGCCAGTCCTGACAAAACTCTACCATCTGGTGAGCAAGATGTATGAAACAGGCGAAATACCCTCAGACTACAAGAAGAGTATAATAATTCCAATCCCAATGAAAGCAGGTGTTGACAGATGTGAAAATTACCGAACTATCAGTTTAATAAGTCACAGCTGCAAAATACTAACGCGAATTCTTTACAGACGAATGGAAAAACTGGTGGAGGCTGAGCTCGGGGAGGATCAGTTTGGATTCCGTAGAAATATTGGAACACGTGAGGCAATACTGACCTTACAACTTATCTTAGGGGAAACATTAAGGAAGGGCAAACCTACATTTCTGGCATTTGTAGACTTGACAATGTTGACTGGAATACTCTCTTTCAAATTCTAAAGGTGGCAGGGGTACAATACAGGGAGCAAAAGGCTATTTACAATTTGTAGAGAAACCAGATGGCAGTTATAAGAGTCGAGGGACATGAAAGGGAAGCAGTGGTTGGGAAGGGAGTAAGACAGGGTTGTAGCCTCTCCACGATGTTGTTCAATCTGTATATTGAGTAAGCAGTAAAGGAAACAAAAGAAAAATTCGGAGTAGGTATTAAAATCCATGGAGAAGAAATAAAAACTTTGAGGTTCGCTGATGATATTGCAATTCTGGCAGAGACAGCAAAGGACTTGGAAGAGCAGTTAAACGGAATGGACAGTGTCTTGAAACGAGGATATAAGATGAATATCAACAAAAGCAAAATGAGGATAATGGAATGTAGTCGAATCGAGTCGGGTGATGCTGAGGGAATTAGATTAGGAAATGAGACCCTTAAAGTAGTAAAGGAGTTTTGCTATTTGTGGAGCAAAATAACTGATGATGGTCGAAGTAGAGAGGATATAAAATGTGGAATGGCAATGGCAAGGAAAGCGTTTCTGAAGAAGAGAAATTTGTTAACAACGAGTATAGATTTGTGTGTCAGGAAGTCGTTTCTGAAAGTATTTGTATTGAGTGTAGCCATGTATGGAAGTGAAACATGGACGATAAATAGTTTGGACAAGAAGAGAATAGAAGCTTTCGAAATGTGGTGCTACAGAAGAATGCTGAAGATTAGATGGGTAGATCACATAACTAATGAGGAAGTACTAAATAGGATTGGGGAGAAGAGAAGTTTGTTTCACAACTTGACCAGAAGACGGGATCGGTTGGTAGGACATGTTCTGAGGCATCAAGGGATCACCAATTTAGTATTGGAAGGCAGCGTGGAGGGTAAAAATCATAGAGGGAGACCAAGAGCTGAATACACTAAGCAGATTCAGAAGGATGTAGGTTGCAGTAGGTACTGGGAGATGAAGAAGCTTGCACAGGATAGAGTAGCATGGAGAGCTGCATCAAACCAGTCTCAGGTCTGAAGACCACAACAACAACAACAACAACATCTAACATGTGTGTCACTTCGTGTTCTATTTGTGCTTGTTCTGGTGGCTGTCTTAAGATTTCGTTTTCCTCTGATGGTTTAATTGATGCGTGTTGTTCTTTGTTTGTTTGCTCTGGGATGTTTGAGTCCATTACTGCATTTTCTTCTTCTTCTGATTGCACATTATTTTGTTCCAGTATTTGTTGTACTTCTTGTTTGATGTTTTCTAATTCTGACTGGGGTGTTCTGTTATTTTTGATTATTACACGGATCTGATCAGCTAGTCGTTGTTCTGTTAAAAATTTTAATTCTGTGTATCTGGTAATAAATGTTGTGTATACTTGTGATCTGTATCCAGTTGTGTTGGTTCCTAGGTTTGTTGCTTGGTAATAACAGAACGTGAGGTGTCGATTAACTTCATCTGACCATCTCATCCTCTGTCTTTGTTTTCCTTCTAGGGTGGTTGCAGGAAGCATATCCTGCAAAACACCTCTATTTGGATTTAAATCATTTTCCAGTTGGCTAGCAGTGTCGTTATCATTGTGGGCGGGCATAGGGTTCAAGCGTCATCCCCGACCATGACGGCGCTTGTCTGAGGCTTCTTTAGTTCTGCCCTGAACCAACTAATCACACTAAAAGGGGGGTTAGCCCTATTAGTTGTTTGTTCTTTTCGTCGCCTTTTACGACAGGCAGAACATACCGGAGGCCTATTCTTTTCCCGGGCCTCCACGGGGGTTATTATTATTATTATTATTATTATTATTATTATTATCATTATTACTGTTATTACAATTATCACTATTAATGGCAGCAGCTGCAGTAGTTAAAGTATGGCCAGTATTAACTTTTTTAGTTCTTAGTTAGTATAGTTTCCTTACACTGCCACTTCAGACACTTAAATTGTTTTAATATTAATTATTGTAGTAAAATTATTATGTTTTACATAAGTATTGATGTAATAGATACTGTGTATGTGAAACATGGGTTGATGTAAGAGGGGTCCGACAGCCATAATCTGATCACGTTAAATAAATAAAGAAAAGATAAATATTTCACGATATTTGTAACTACTTGCCCACAATATTCGGTGACTTTTGGATACCACATCAGATGTAGATTTGAAAGATTTCCATGGAACATGTATTGTTTGTTTTTAAAACAAGTTTTATTGTTATATCTGATATTCCCTCAATAAGTGAAGTGCTGTTCTTAATTTTGTTTATAACAAGGCTTGCAGCAGAATTTTCTACCTGCTCAGTCCATCTATTGTAAGACATATTTCCTGTTACAAATTATATGTCATCCTCATTAATGTGCGCAGAAGAAATCGCTGCTAATGGACTGACTCTTTAGAATAGAAAAGACTGTGGTAGAAAGGATATGAGGAAAGTTTTGGAGGGGGGTCTTGATGGAAATAACACAGTCTGTGAGCTCTCACAGTTTCTCAGCATGATTAATTAATGATGCGGTTTCAGGTGTACAGTCGAGTTGTTGACTCTATTGTATGCTTATTATTTTGATGATTGACCTTGGTATCTTCTTATGTCTGGTTGCATTGCAGAGAGTCACTGTGCATAACAACACAGCTTGTAGAACCTCAGAGAGATACCTAGGTTGGTCATTGAAATATTGTGCACTAAAAGGAATCAACAACTTAGCTCACGGGTTTCCAAGCCCATGAGCTGCATGTAGCCCAAAGCAAGTATCAGTGCTGCCCAACAAGTGAGCATCTAGAATGAGATTTTCACTCTGCAGCGGAGTGTGCGCTGATATGAAACTTCCTGGCAGATTAAAACTGTGTGCCCGACCGAGACTCGAACTCGGGACCTTTGCCTTTCGCGGGCAAGTGCTCTACCAACTGAGCTACCGAAGCACGACTCACGCCCGGTACTCACAGCTTTACTTCTGCCAGTATCTCGTCTCCTACCTTCCAAACTTTACAGAAGCTCGCAGAAGAGCTTCTGTAAAGTTTGGAAGGTAGGAGACGAGATACTGGCAGAAGTAAAGCTGTGAGTACCGGGCGTGAGTCGTGCTTCGGTAGCTCAGTTGGTAGAGCACTTGCCCGCAAAAGGCAAAGGTCCCGAGTTCGAGTCTCGGTCGGGCACACAGTTTTAATCTGCCAGGAAGTTTCAAGTGAGCATCTATAACATGATCGGTAAAATAGAATTTGGACAATGTAAAGTTAAGAAGAATTGAAACATAATCGTAAAGACAGGATCTGATGCAAGTTTTTGTATGTATGCGACACATTTTACAAACAATATAGATATGTTGCCAGCAGATTTTCAGATGGAATGCATAGAGTTGCAGTCTGACATCCAACTAAAAGACAGTTCAAACCCACACCTGGCCATCCTGATTTAGATTTTCCATGATTTACCTAAATCACTTAAGGTAAATGTTGGGATGGTTCATTCAAAAGAGCATGGCTACTGTCCTTCTCCATCATTCCATAATCTGAGCTTGTACTCCATCTCTAATGACATTGTTGTAGATGGGACATTAAACACTAATCTCCTCCTCCTCCTCCACATCCAACAAAAAAAAAATTGATTATGTATCTTTGTTGGACTTTTAAATTCTCCCTGCCCAAATACAAATATCCCTTGCTGCACAGTCATGTGTTATACATGTCATCTTTGTTTGGAAGCAGGTATGTTTGTGAACAGCTGTTTTCATCAGTAAAGGACACAAAGAGTAAAAATAGAACCAATATCCCAGATCAACAGCTTGAGAACATTATGAGAATTGCAACTACTTTGATCAAACCTGATGTTAATACATTAGTCTCCCAAATTAAAAGTCAAACATCACTTTAAATCTATGATTTGTAATTAGTTCTATATAAATTATTAATGAACTCTCATATATAAAGTGTAAAATAATTTCCATCTTGCTTTTTTAGAATAAAGAATCATAAATTAATAAATTCTAAACCTCTGGCCACTATATTATGTGTGGCCCAAAAATACTCATCTTGTTCCAACAGAGCCCAGATATGCTAAAAGGTTGGACACTCCTGACTTAGCTGTTCATCCACAATGAAAGCACATCATTTGTTCACAGTCTGCTTATTTTCACTTTTAGGTCTCATAAGAAATGAATGATTATTTTTGTGCCGTGCATTATGTGATAACAACAGAGCTCTTCTTTTACACTTCTCAGGGGCTGACAACTCTGCAGACGAACCACTGGGTGCAGAGCACGAAGCGAGCCCCTTTGCAGATGCGTCCGTGACAGACAGGGAGAGACTCGGTCTTATGGACAAACTGGACTCAGAAGTACATGCCGACACAGACGCAGATTTGTGGGCCGTCGCTCAGCGGATCCGCAGGCAGCAGGAGGTGACGGACATAGAGCACAGGGTGCTGGACCTGTGAGTACACTGAACACTCCTCCAGAGATGAGTACATTAGATGTATTACTTCATTTGTACAACAATATTATGACGAGGATAGATTGCTATTCACTATAAAGATGACACACTGAGTTGCAGACAGGCACAATAGGAAGACTGTTATACTCTGAGCTTTCAGCCAATGCCTCCTCCAGAAAACAAAACACCACACATGCCCACACATCCCTCACACACACCCACACGTGACGGCTGTCTCCAAATGTTACAGCCAGCATGCAACTGCCGCGTTGAGTGTTGAGTGAAAGCAGCAATCTGAAGTGGGGTAATGATGAGGGATAGCAGGATGTGGGTGGGGGTGCTGGGCAGGGGGGAGAAGAACACTGTCCGGTGGAGTGTGCAGGGACTAGACAGCGGCAGGACGAGGCTGCCAGGAGCAGCATTGGGAGGCTGTGGGTGTTGGAAGGGAGGGGGGGGGGGGGGAGGGGTGATTGGCAATCCTCCCACCATCCCAACAATCAGCTACAAATTATCATCCCTTCATCACTCAATACCTTACGGGATTGGAACAACTGAACTGAGCCACATTCTTCCTCGGAGCTTTGTTTACCTATCATCATGCCCTCAAATAAGGGATATCCTACCCGAGATACCTCCCATCCCTCCTAAAACGGTGTTCCATTACCTATCAACCTCACAACATCTTAATCCATCCCTATGCAATCCAGTCCCAAGCCATTGCCACAGGGATGATATAGGTGTGGAAGATCCAGGTGTAAGATCTGCCCAATCCACCCAACCAGCAGTTCCTATTCCAGCCTGGTCACAGGTTTATCCTACCCCATCAGAGATCAGGCCACCTGTGAAACCAGCCATGCCATGTACCAACTCTGCTGCAATCATTTCATAGCTTTTTATATTGTTGACTACCAGTCATCTGTCCGTCAGGATGAATGCCCCCCTCCCTCCCCAAATGGTGGTGAAGAGCAAAATAGAGCACACTGTAACACTATATGCAGCTGCCCGTAATGTGCTTCATTTAATGGCTGCACTAGAACTCGAGTCATCTGGATCCTCCCCTCCACCATCAGCTTTTCTGAACTATGCAGACTGCAGTTATCCTTGCAACACATCCTCCACTCCTGAAATTATCCCAGCCTCACCTTATGGTAACATACCACTCCCACACTCTGCACCCAACAGTTTCTGCCCCCTCTGTCCAATCAACTCCTCCTAATACATGTTCCTTAACCCTCATTGTACACCACTCTTAGCCATCACACCTACCAGTCTTCTTCTCTGCTCCTCTCCTTTTTTGCTCTCTGTTCCCTTCCTCCCTCCCCACAGTCTCCCAGTTGCGTGCCTGGCACGCCATTGCCGTGTCGTGCCATTGTATAGTCCCTGCATGCTCTGCCAGACAGTGCTGGCTTCTCTCCTCTGACCCATACCCTGTTATCCTTCCCACTTCCCACCCCCACTCTGGATTGCAACTTTTGTTCAACACGACCATTGCATTCTGGCCATATTGGCTGGAGAGTGGTCATGTGTGAGTACGTTGTGCTTGCTTATGTGAATTTACTGAAGGTGGCCTTGGCCAAAAGCTGTAATGTGGAACAGTCTTTTCATTGTGCCTGTCTGCAACTCAACATGTCACTTTTATGGTAAGTAGCAATCTATCCTTTTCATTATGCTGTTGGTATTCCAGTCTGTTCTTTCCCTTTGTGTCATTTGTTCTCTAAGTGAAAAGCTAGAAAACCAACTACGAGAAAGTAATGGTAAAATTTTGCCCGTCGGTGCTCGACTTGAGTCCAATCGGTTATTGTTTGGTGGTTTTTCTGATGTGTTACAAGCACAAGTTGCTAGCATTGTTAAAGATTCAACTCCCAATGTTGGGGGGAAAGGATGAATCTTTGACAGTACTAGCTATTCATACATGTGAAATGCTGAACAACTTCTAAATGATCATTGCCCAAGTTCCCAAGATGAAAACCAACAAGAAGAGGTCATGAAAGCCTCAAAAATTTTATGTTGGAGATAACTTACTAATCTGAGAATTTTTGTAGATAATAAATATGTCAAATTATTAGAAGTGTGCTCAAAATGTGTGAAAAAGCCACTCGGAATCACTGATTTACTTTTCATAAGTCAGTTCTGTACAGAAGCACCACTAAAAACATTACATGCTAAAAATTATGAAAATGATAGTTGCTATTCTTGCTGCTTGCTATAGAGCAGAGATTCTGAGTCACAGATAGGCACAACAAGCTGCATTTGCTTGAGTGTCTGTGTGTATGTTTCCGACAAAGGCCTAGCTGGGTGAAACTTTACTTTCTGATAGTCTTTTTGTTGTGTCTATTTGTGACTCAACATTTCCATTATATGATAAGTAGCAACTGTCCCTTTCATAATATTACTACACTCCATCCTGAGTTTTCCATTGTTTAAAATTGCAATAAAAGTGAGCACTGTTTATTAATGTAAGGGGCAATGAAAAAGAAATGAACTGAAGGCATAATTACAGAAACC
Organism: Schistocerca nitens; assembly: GCF_023898315.1. Taxonomy (NCBI): domain Eukaryota; kingdom Metazoa; phylum Arthropoda; class Insecta; order Orthoptera; family Acrididae; genus Schistocerca; species Schistocerca nitens. Next base: position 222,584,226 of record NC_064623.1, read on the forward strand.
AGTGTCTGTATGTTAGAAGTATTGACCCTGGCTGTTGAGACACTTGTCCCACTGTGACACAAGGTGGTGAAAGGCTGTTTGTCTCATAAAATTCCCGGGTCTGCAATGTTAACCAGTTCCTCATGTACAGCTGGACGTCATCCAAGGTGAATCGTTTGCCCCTCAGAGCCTTTTCAAGGCAACAAAAATTGCCCCCTTTTGATTCATTTCCTGCAGCATTGGACAACAGTGCATGCCGAGTGTTACTTCCAAATGTTGACTACCCTTCACCAAGCGATCAAATCAAAACGACTAGGCAATCTCACCCGTGGGGTCGTTCTGCTCCACGACAATGCAAAGCCTCATGCAGCCAACACAGTCACGACACTCCTACAGAAATTCAAATGGGAGGTTCTCGGCCACCCTCCATACAGTCTGGACCTCTCTCCCTTTGGTTACGCCATTTTTGGTCCCCTTAAAAAGGCTCTGAGGGGCAAACGATTAACCTCGGACGACAACGTCCAGCTGTACATGCAGAACTGGTTAACACTGCAGCCCCGGGAATTTTATGAGACAGCCATTTACCATCTTGTGTCATGGTGGGGCAAGTGACTCAACAGCCAGGGTCAGTACTTGTAACATACAGTTACTGGTATCTGTAATTGTGCCTCTGGCTCGTTTCTTTTTGAATGCCCCTTTTACAAACACCACTGACATATGTTTTATGATTATGTGTGATATAATTATAAAAGAACCAGATTACACTGTATTGTTGACCACCACTGGAAGGTTGGCATACAAGAGCAGCGGTTGCTAATCTGCAATAATCGTTCAGTCTTGTCTGGTTCACTTCTTTATTTCCAGAGGTATGGTCTATGTATTCTACAACATGGGTAGGTCATCTAAAACTGCAACTGTTCTTTGTTATTCATAGTTTTTTTTGCTGAAGTCTTTCTGGGTGTGTAATATATTTTTTTTCCTTCTGCAATTTAGTATTGGTGCCAGGGTGGTAGCAGGACTCTTAAACAAGGACAGAAAGCTGGAGACAGAGAAATGGAGAAAACGTTGTGGGCAACAGGTGTGTATTAAATGTAGTAGCTGGTCTGGCGCCGGCCGCGGTGGTCTAGCGGTTCTGGCGCTGCAGTCCGGAACCGCGGGACTGCTACGGTCGCAGGTTCGAATCCTGCCTCGGGCATGGGTGTATGTGATGTCCTTAGGTTAGTTAGGTTTAAGTAGTTCTAAGTTCTAGGGGACTTATGACCTAAGATGTTGAGTCCCATAGTGCTCAGAGCCATTTGAACCATTTTTGAAGCTGGTCTGGCATGTGTCATATGACTAATGTAATTCCTTAAGCACCAAATGATTTAATTTCCACTAACCTAGTTTTACTTTTATTACTGTCGATCTTGTAACATTTTTTAAAGACACTGGTCAGCTGCTCTTCGATCTCCATTGCTTTCTCTGATAGAATTACAGTGTTACTGGCAAACCACAAAGCTTTAATTTTCTTCCCCTTGAATCTTAATTCTCTTTCCAGCTTTCTCCTTAGTTTCCATTACTGCTTGCTCAATATACATTCATGTACTCATTTATTTATTCCTCCATCTTTAAGCATTGCATGCAGTTGATGTCATCGTGAGTAGTGTACCTGAGATTTTATAAAATATGATTGAAATGTTAAGAAACGTGCTTACATACACTATGGTACTACGCATAATAAAAGAACATACATGATGAAACAACATAATGTGATACATAAACAGTTGTCCACATGGTTAATTGTTAAATGTCGACCTAAACATTATGAAGTTATTTCCTAAGTTTTACGTCATGAAAGAATAGAAGGCATACCCAGAAATTTCCCAATGTGGTTAATAATAAAATATGAGGTGAACTTATTTAGTTACTTGCTTATTTATTATGCACATAAGGCAAAATACCAGAGGGGACAGACAAGCGGAGAAAGAAGGTACAAACAAACACTGCTATAATTATTTAGTAAATCAGGTCTACTTTTGAAGAGTTTTCAGCTTTCCCTTTGAGCCAGTTATGGGTCTTATTTTTAAAGATATTAAGAGAGGCAGATGTGGTTGCCCAGTTAACGTGTTGAAAAGCTTTATACCTACATGCCTTGTGCTTTTTTTTTTAAATGTTGAGTTGTAGATATGTCTCACTTTAGTGCTTGACAAGTATTATGGTTATGAACAGAATGTCCAAGGGTGTAACTTTGTGTACAAAAAGGTACCTGTATATAAAAACAGATGAGACGGTCATTATTTGCAATTCTTTGAAATAAGGCCTATGTGACATGTCACTTTTGGTAAACCTGGAGATGCTCCTGATGGCTTCTGGTTCCAAATAAAAATTTTCGTGGTCCCTGGAGAATTACCTGACAAAAGACTGCCACACTGTAGATGGCAATGAAAGGAGCATAGTAAGAGCTAATCAGCAGTTTTTCAGAAAAGTGTGTTGTGTTCTTCACTGAAATGTGTGTGACATTGGTGGGCCAGACTTTTATACTAAAACAGTACATCAATTTGTATACTGAAATGAGGGTGACACAGTGTCCAGTTTCACAACAAGTGGGAGACAGGGGCTATCTGAGGCAGATGCCATGAGCAGAGATTAGTGATGATTCCAGTCAATGTATTTTAGAGCAGTTACACTCAATAACACAGCAAAGTGGTGAACTTTTATAACAACTGATCTTATTTTACAGTCTTCCCTGCCAAATGAAGTGGATGAAGTTGGCGAGCACAGGGTGCTCGGTGAAGGCATAAGCATGGAAGAGACAGAAATTCGGACACCCATCAACTATGATGACTACTTGGATCAGGTAAACTCTGTTACTTATGTTCTGCCCCAGCAGTACAAATAAGCCACTACCACATAGTACTTGAAATTGGAACTAACCATGTTGTTACAGCAGTTTAGTGAGCAGCATCTGATCTGAGCCATCAGGTTTATCTTTGTGAACATTTCCACTGTAATGTTACAGCATGTTCACAATTGTGTGATGGCTAACCTGAATGAGCATCATTTCAGACGTGAACTGTAGGAGTATTGTGTGACAGTTGTTGATCTTGCAGAAACCTTTTGAAGAATCTTGGAATTCTTGCACTAACTTCCCTTTACACTTACCCCTTAATGGGTTTTGTTGCTGGTGATTTAAAGACACAATATGAGACACACAAATAAATTTCATGTAGTCTTTGCCTACTTGCCAAGGATTGAGAAGGGAATTTCATACCCTGGTGTGGAGGTATTCAACAAGCTCTCATCTGGTATAAGCAGAAGATTAGGAATCCCTACTAGCTCAAATGAAAATTAAAAACTTATCTCATTAGCCACTTTTTTGACAAATTATCTGAAGATCTAAATTCAGAAATTGAAAAGTTAACTGCATGGCAAGTAGCAGTGTTCAGTATAAAGCTGTATGAGAAATAATACATTATACCCCACAAGCTACCTAATGGTGCGTGGCGGAGGGTGCTTCTGGTACCACTAACTGATCCTCCCTTCCCTGCTCAACTTGCACATTGCACGTAGGAAGAACGGTTGTCGGCAAGCCTCCGTATTAGCTCTGATTTCTCAGATTTTATCGGTATGGTCGTTTTGCGAGACATATCCGGGAGGAAGTAATATGTTGTCTGCCTCTTCCCAGAAAGTACTCTCTCGAAATTTCAATGCTAAGCCTCTCTGTGATGCGCAGTGCCTCTCTCGTAATGCCCATCACTGGCGTTTGTTGAACTTCTCTGTAACACTCTCGGGCCAACTAAATGATACCTTGATGAAACATGCCACTTTCCGTTGGATCTTCTCTCTCTCTTCTATCAGTCCATTCTGGTAAGGATCCCAGGTTGACGAGTAATACTCAAGAATGATTACCGTTGGTTGGACAAGTTCCTTGTAAGTTACTTCTTTTGTGGATAGCTACATTTCCTTAACATTCTTCCCATGAAATTCAGTCTGAGATCTGCTTTTCCTGCTAGTAGTTTTATGTGGTCATTCCACTTTAGGTTGCTCTATATAGTTACTCCTAGATATATTATGGTAGATACGGTTTCCAGCAATTTGTCATCAACAGTGTTGTCATACAATAGGACATTTTTTCCCTATGTGCACACAGTATGTATATTTATTTACATTCAGGGCCAACTGCCAGAGCCTGCACCACTCGTCAATCCTCTCCAGGTCTTTCTGCAAACTGGCACTGTCTTCTGGGATTGCTATTTTTTATGGACAAACTCATCATCTATGAACAATCTTAAAGAGCATCCAACACTTTCTACTAGATCCTTTATACAAACTGTAAACAGTAACGGTCCTGTCACCCTTCCTGAGGGTGTTCCATGAATTACCTTTCATCTGTTGATTTTGTACCGTTAAGAGTAGATTAGATTAGATTAATACTTGTTCCATAGATCATGAATATGACACTTCGTAATGATTTGGAATGTGTCAGGTTAATAAAAGATATCTGTACAAGATATTACATTACACAAAATATTGCATGACACTAATGTTTAAGTTGTTTTTTTCCCTTAATTTATATCTAAAAATTCAGCCAATGAGTAGAAGGAGTTGTCATCTAGAAATTCTTTTAATTTATTTTTAAATGTTAGTTGGCTATCTGTCAGGCTTTTGATGCTGTTTGGTAGGTGACCAAAGACTTTTGTGGCAGCACAATTTCCCCCTTTCTGTGCCAAAGTCAGATTTAACCCTGCATAGTGAAGATCATCCTTTCTCTTGGTGTTATAGCTATGCACACTGCTATTACTTTTGAACTGGGTTGGATTATTAACAACAAATTTCATAAGTGAATATATACATATACTGTGAGGTTACTGTGAGGATCCCTAGATCCTTAAATAGATGTCTGCAGGATGACCGTGGGTGGGCTCCAGCAATTATTCTGATTACACGTTTTTGAGCAATGAATACTTTGCTACTCAGCGATGAATTACCCCAGAATATGATGCCATACGAAAGCAGTGAATGAAAGTAGGCATAGTAAGCTAATTTACTGAGATTCTTATCACCAAAATTTGCAACAACCCTAATAGCATACGTAGCTGAACTCAGACGTTTCAGCAGACCATCAATGTGTTGCTTCCAGTTTAACCTCTCATCAGTGGACACACCTAAAATTTTTGAAAATTCTACCTTAGCTACAGACTTCTGTTCAAAGTCTATATTTATTAATGGAGCTGTGCCATTTACTGTACGGAACTGTATATACTGTGTTTTATCAAAATTTAAAGAGAGACCGTTTGCTGTGAACCACTTAATAATTTTGTGAAAAACATCATTTACAATTACATCACTTAGTTCTTGGTTTTTGGATGTTATTACTATACTTGTATCATCAGCAAAAAGAACTAACTTTGCATCTTCATCAATGTGGAATTGTAAGTCATTGTTGAGTTCTGTTTGCAAGGAAGTCTTGAATCCCACCACAAATCTTCTCCAATACTCGATAAGCTCATATTTTTTTCACTAGCCGACAGTGCCGGATGGTTCCGACGCCTTCCTGAAGTCAAGGAACATGGCATCAACCGGAATGCCATTGTCTTACAGTGCTATGGATCTCATGGAGGAACAGAGCAAGCTGAACTTTGCAAGCATGCAGAATCCATGCTGATTTTTATAGATGAAATTTTGATACTCCAAAAATGTCATAATACATGAGGGTAAAACATGTTCCATAGTTCTAGAACAGGTTCATATCAATGATATGTCTATAATTATGTGCATCTGTCCTACAAACTTTCTTGAAACTGGGAATGACTTGCACTTTTTTTCCAATCATGAGGTACCTGTAATTGCTCCAGAAATCTACAATAAACTGCTGTTAGAAGGGAAGCAAGTTCTTTCACATGCTCTCTGTAGAATTCCATAGGTATCTCATCTGGTCCTGACACCTTTCCTCTACTGAGCGAGTGATCAGTTACCTCAATATCTGCTGCTGAAACATTAACGTGGTGATTGAAAGGAGTGACTGTGTTCTTATCTCCCACAGTGAAACAATTTTGGAAGACCAACTTTAGTATTTTGGCCTTCTTTCTGTTGTCTTCCATTTTGGTGCCAGTATGGTCACTGAGTAACTGAACAGATGATTTTAAACTGCTTACAGCAGTATTCACACGATGATTGAAAGTAGGTACCATGTTATGATCTTCCATGGTGAAACAATTTCAGAAGACCAACCTCAGTATTTTGACCTTCTCTCTGTTATCTTCCATTTTGGTGCCAGTATGGTCACTGCGTAATTGAACAGATGATTTCAAACTGATTTCTGATTTCACTTAAGGCCAAAACCTCTTAGGATTTTTACTCAGGTCAGCTGACAAAATTTTACTTTTGAAGTCACTGAATGCTTCTCTTATTGCTCTCCTTATGCTCATTTTCACTTTTTTCAGCTTTAATTTGTGAGCTAGGTTTTGACTTGTCTTAAATATGTGCTGAAGCTCTCTTTGTTTACATAGCAGTTTTCTAAGATGGCTATTAAACCATGGTGGGCTTATAGAAGCTACACATAGGAATCGGTATTTACAGATCGAAGAGATATATTTTCTTTGAAAACTACCATTGTAATCAAGTAAATGTGTAGCCACTAATAGCTGATCAACAGCAGCTTTTTAATAGAACTGAGGGTGCAGCATCTTTTCCCAAAGCAGAGGATTACTGAATGACATGGCACTAAGCAGTATAGTATACAGATTAAGTTCCTGTGGTGTCTGTAGGTTTTCCTTCTTGATGGGATATGTGGAACTTGATAAATAATGAATTGTGTTTTATGATTAAGGGTAGTGCTGTAGAGGCACAAAGAATATCAAAGCAGTTTTTTTGTGACAATGCTTAAGTCCAGACAGAAAGTTATGATAAAGATAAGCATTTCAAAAATAGATGTAGGCTGACTGATGATCATTAGGGCATTAACTGACTTCCGAGTGTAGAAGCCTGCCTGTACAATGTGATTCAGAGTTGTCATTATACACTTATAGTTGTTGTAGAGGGGACTCAGATTTGGTAATAAACCCATTTCCAGAAGAGTGTCATTTGGAAGATATATGACTTTGAAAGAATGTCAAAAGATATGCTGTACATGCATCAACAAATACATACCAGCATGAGCTACAACATATGCTTGAAGTGGTGACCACAGGTTTTGCTGTACAAAGTGTACCTGTGAACAATGTTCACAACACACAGTCCAAAAGTCCTGAAGTTCCCTGAATGGCCTCTGCTGCAGGCAAGAAGATCATCCTGTGACTCCACAGGAGTCTTTTAAACAATAGTCTTCTTGTAGCCCTTCAGGTAAAACTCCAGAGGTGCTGAACAGGGCAATCATGATTACCAACAAATTGGACCATCATGATGTATCGACATGTCTCTGAAAGTTTGGTGAAGGTGCTGATGGACATTGCATGAAAAGTGGACTGGTACACCATTGTGCTGGAATACCATCTGATATCATCTGATGGATATGCAATGCCACACCAGCATGTCTTGCATGAAGACCAAGTAGCTGTGACCCACTAAATAGGGTGGCTGAATACATGGGCCAGTTATACAAACATGGATAATCCCAGCCCACACATCAATACCAAAACTATGTTGAAATCTATGGGCATGTGCAGCATGAAGGTTTTCCTCATGCCAAATGTGGTTGTTATGACAGTTAAGCAGACTTTCGTTTGTGAAATGTGTTTCATCTGTGAAAAGAATGATTTAAGAAAAGTAGAGAATGTCACAACAATGTAGGAACTGTGCACAGTAATCTGCACAAGGCGGCGTCTGAATGTTGTCATAATCCATGGAAATGGCCAGTAGGAATAGTGTTCAGCTACAACAGCTTTGTCTCACTGTAGAAGGTAGGTGTGTGCGGCGAGACTGGAGGTGTGGAGTATTTGTAATATTTTGGAAGATGACCGGCAACTTGTAAGTAGCCATAAAAAAAATTATGACCGAGTTAAAAACCTAAGTAATGCTGTTTTTTAAGTCATTTTCTTGAAAAGAAACACGCCTGATTACACTATATTTTTTCCTATGCCTGAGAGATTGGGGGGAGAGAGGGCACAGCTTGCCATCATCCACAGGCTTGGGTACCCTTGCATTAGCATTTGATACATCTACATCTCTACCCTACTAATGACTGTGAGGCACATGGCAGAGTGAAAAGTTTACATCGTGCCAGTTATTAGAGGTTCTTCCCATTCCATTTGGGTATGGAGTGCAAGAATAATGATTACTTAAACACCTCTGTGCACACTGTGATTAGTATAATATCACCTTTGTGATCCCTATGGGAGCAACATGCAGTGTGAGTCAAAAATGACTTTAAAAATGTGGAATGATATAGAAATCCATTGAGATAACTTATAGAATTGGTAGATGCGTCATTTTGTAACAAACAACCTAAAGTTCTTTTTTATGTAGTGCATCAGTACCCAATCCTGCCACCAGGAGCGCCAGCACAGTCAAAATGGGTGCTTTCGCTGACATGGAGTGTGCTTGCTGTGTGTTTTGGTTTCATGAAACCATCTCTGCAGCAACTGTTCGGCATAAATTCCACACCAGAACCTCCAAGCATGCCTACAATGTACTCTTGGTAAAAAACTTTGTTGAGACATGTTCATTGCAGCATGATAAATCACCAGGTCACCCACATTTTGAGATTATGTCGAACAGGTTAGGGAGAACTTTGTCTGCAATCCACAAAAATCAAGCATTTCACAAAAGACTGTTTGGTGAAAGCTGAGTAGATGCTTACACAGAAACCATATGGAGTCACAATGGCAAAATACATTAGTGATGCAGGTAAGGTTGCTCATGGGGAATTCTATGCAGAAATTTTTCATCGCATAGAGGATGACGAGACATGAACACAATAATCTTCAGTGATGAGTCAACATTTCATGTTAGTGGCACTGTGAAAACCCATGACTGCAGAATATGAGACAACAAAAATCCACATGCAGACATGGAAAACATTCATGACAGCCCCAACATTAATGTGTTTTGTTTTGTTAGCAAATTGAAGGTGTGTTCCCTTTTTTCTTCATAGAGAAAATTGTCACTGGTATTGTGTACCTGGATATGCTTGAAAACTTTTGAATTCCAAAGATTGATAGGTCAATGAAGGGGACTGAGATGGGATGGTTTACTACCAACAAGATGGTGCACCACCTCATTCCCTCACAGAAGTTAAAAGTTTCCTTGATAATGACTTCCCAAGTGATGGATAGGGCATGGAGAGCCAATTGCATGGCCACCTCACTCTTCAGATTTGACACCATTGGATTTCTTTCTTTGGGGTTTTATTAGAGATCATCTGCAAGTTCTCCACTGCTAAACAACATAGCCAACCTGAAAAATCGAATGTACACTACCGTTGCACAAGTTATTCCCACTTTTCTGTAACAAGTGTGGGAAGAAATTGATTACTGGTGGGGTGTTTGCCACATTACAAATGGTAGTCACATCAAACCAGAATACCACTTGACACCTTTATGCGAAACTTCAGATTGTTTGCTATAAAACGACACATCTACCAATTCTGTAAGTCATCTCAGTAAATTTCTGTATCATTCTGAAACTGTAAAGTCATTTTTGACTCACCCTGTATAGGGAGTTCAAATAAAGTCCTAGATTCATCACTTAAATTTGGTAGTTGACACTTGTGAGTAGACTTTTATTGAGTAGTTCATGTCTGTTTTCTAGTGTGTGTGAGTTCAGATTGTTCAGCATCTCCATGATGCTGAAGTTCATCATGGGTCAAGCAAACGTGTGACAATTTCTGCTACCCTTCTTTGCTATGTTCAATATCCCCCATTATTCTGACTGCACTTCTCTAGCATTCTATCAATGAAGTGAAGTCTGACACCTGTGTTACCTTTTGACTGAGCCTGTAGTTTAATTTCGTATCCTTACAAACTGTTACACCCAGGCCGATTTCAGCTGTGACTCATTGGTCTTGTAGTCATACAATACTACTTTTTTTCATTTTATGATTTGCATAGTTTTTCATTTTTGAACATTTAAAGTAATTTGTCAGTCTTTGCACTCCTTTGAAATTTTATCAAGATCTGACTAAATATTTCTGCTGCTTTTTTCAGACAGTATGCCATTTTAGATAAATGCATCATCTGCATAAGGTCTGAGAATGTTATTAATATCATTTGCCAGGTCATTAATATACAACGTAAATATGTCTCATCCTCCCTAGCAATAAATCCCCAACACAGTCACAAATTTTACTTTATACCCTGTACGATCATACTTTTGATAACAATTATAGATGTGATAATGAGTCAGAAGCTTTTTACAAGCATCTACCTGAGTGCCTTGATCCATTGTTTTCAGAATGTCATGTGAGAAGTGTGAGTTGGCTTTCACTGGTCAATGTTTTCAGAACCCATACTGGTTGGTATAGAGGAGGCCAAGCTCTTTGCAACACCTCACTGGTGTCAGAGCTCAGAATATGTTCTAAGATTCTACAACAAATGGATGTTAAGGATATTGGATGGTAATTTTGTGGATTACTTATGCTACCATTCTTATTGATGGATGTGTCCTGGGCTTTCTTCCAACTACTGGTCATAGTTTTTTGTTCGAGGGATTTACCATTTATTGTAGTTAAGAGAGGTGCTGACTCAGACAGTCTCGTACTCAAACATTATATCTGATTTTCTCCATATAAGTGCAGATTTTTCTAGATTCCTGGATGTCATTGAAGTAGATCACAGTACCGAGACAATTTGCCATCTTGGCCAACAGATGAAAGGCCACCTTAACCTTGTATGGATTCTGGCATTTAATGTTTCCCACACAGAAGACTAGCTATAGACTTCTCAGTACTTCTTTCTTTTTGTGTCGCTAGTCTGATGTTCTCGGCTCAGAGAGTTTCCGTAATATGATCTACCAGGTGTGACCAAAATGTTGTATACTCATTAGCTGCTTTTATGTCATCTCATTGTCTTTGTAGAGCTGTACCGTGGAAAGCAAGGAGAGGATGTCGGTTGGTGGCCGGTATCCTTGTTCTATAACACAAACTGCACGCCATTAATAACTGGGTTCCTTACTCATAAACAAAGAGCTACTGAACTTAAGTTTCCATGTGCTGTGGTACAATCTCTCTTCTGCATAGTCCATGTAGTCTCAATGTAGTCTCAATGCTGTTGAAGCAGAAGTCCAGTATGTTCACTATGAGGTTGCTATGTGCTGCCTGTCTCTGTACTAGAGGCTAAGTCTGCGATTAAGTCTTGGTGACGCGCTGGAAGTCCATGGCATATGGAGTTGAACTAACTGACATAACAGGCGAACTAACTGACTGAACTGGCCCTCCGGTCTGTGGTGGCGATCCTAAATACTAGCGGCTGAAAGGGCACTAGCGGTGTGTTTCCAGTGAGGCTTTTCATTGGCCTCTATCAATACTCTTGTAACCTCTACGCAACAAGGCGTGGTGGTGCCAGAATAGGCCAGCACAAAAAGGTAAGGGAATTTTTTAATTTTGTGGGCTTTATACATCCAATTTTCAAAAACATTTTTTATCTTGTTGATAAACATGGTCCTGATGTATTTTTGCATTTTCAACTGTTTTGAATATTTAATTTAGTGTTGTCTGTAAAAAAAAAAAAATATACATGTTTTCGAGTACTCAGTGAATTTCTACTTTCAAAAGCATGGATCAAAGAATTTGCATTAAATTTTGCTCGAAAAGTGGAATAGTATAGCCCCCACTTATAATGTTGACTGCAGCTTTTGGTGAATCTACTGTGAGTAAACCAAGAGTTTATGGGTGGTAGAAACATTTCAAAGGTGGTCAAAAGATGTTGAAGACGATGACCACCCTTGATGCCCAATTACTGGTGACACTGTGAAGAAGTAAAGAAAATCATTCAGGAAAATTGCCAGATCACCATTAGAAAGGTCGTTGATGCTGTTGGCATAGCCTATGGCTTATGCCAAGCAATTTTTTCAGATGTTTGATGTACCAGCAGATTTTGTTGCAAAATTGTTGAATTTCAACCAAAAACTATGTCGCATAGAAATTGCTCAGAAATTGCTGAGTGAAGTTTGCAATGATCCAGAACTTCTAAAGAATGTTGTAAGAGGTGATGAAACATCAGTTTATGAGTATGACATTGAAACAGGGGCCCAGTTGTCCCAGTGGAAACTGCCTGAAGACCTAAGACTGAAAAAACTTCAACAAGCTCAATCACATGTGGAGGTTCTTCTTACTGTTTTCTTAAATTACAATGGGATATTGCATCATGAGTTCCTACCTTATGGGCTTATGGTCAATAAGGAATACTACCTAGGAGTTACGTGCTGTTTGTGTGAAGCAATCCAAAGAAAATGACCGGAATTGTGGTAGAGCACTTGTGGAAACTGCATCATGATAATGTTCTTGATCACACCTCAATGCTTGTGATGTTTTGGGAAAAATTTGACAGACATGACCCCTTGAAACTTCTCTCCATTCCCAAGGCTGACGTGAACCAGTAAAGGATATTATTTTGCCACCACTGATGAGATAAAAGCAGAATCACTGTAGGAGCTGACACCATGATGGAAAGTGAGTTCCAGAAGTACTTCCAAGGTTGGAAAAAATGCTTGCACAAGTGTATTATATCTGAAGGGGATTACTTTAAAGGGGACAAAGGTGATGTTGATGAATAAATAAAGATTCCTTAAGAAAAACAAAAATTCTCATTACTTTTTGATCACACCTCACGAGTATTGTTTATCCTGAATATAATCTCATGGCGTACCAGCTGTTTTTAGAGATGGTCAGCATCATACTCTACACAGGACCTGTGAAGCAAAGCAGAGCAAAGCAAGCAAGAGAATGGTGCAGCTGGATGCCTGCAAACGATAAATCTGTCTGGGTGGCCTTATGGTACACAGCATGTGCTGGAGACCTGTCTTTCTTCTATCAAGCTAGTATGTCCAAAAACATTTCACATATATTCCCATAAATGGATTTGAGATGAGCCAATAACTCCATCAGTTTTCTTCAACATGGAAACACAATATTAATGGATCATCATTGTATCTTCAGAACTCTGTCACTCTAAAACTGCAGTATTAAGCATTTCCTCTACAAAATCTTTCACAAAGGAATCTCCCATAGGGTGTGAAAATGTACTATTCTTGACAGCACTGCCAATCTGTTCAAAAGACAGGCAATCAAATACAATCTAAGTGCAGATAGAACACGCTAAACTTGCTGGAGTCCAGTGACAAAGAATCAGCTATAGGTACTTTTGTAAACAATGAAATGGTATCAAAGCTAACAAATATATAAGAACTTACAACACTCTAATGAAATCTGCTGTTTTATGCATGATGTTCAGATTTTTCCACAAAAGTGCTCAACAATTTTGCTAAATATTTGGCCACCCAGTAAATAGGTGTAGATGTGTTGGTCTGAAAGGCAAAGCTTTTAGAACCAGCTACAAACAAACTTCTGATTTTCCTATTCATGTGGGTGGAACTGTTGTACCTTTCTTCATGACAATTTTGTTCACTTAATTTGGCTTTCAAATCCTTTATCTCTTATATTTGTTTCTTCCCATTTGCCTCAATCCAACAAAGCTATTGCATGATATTGTGCATCGTTGGAAGGCTGTATAATCTGAGAGACACAGAGGCAGCTTTGCTTTGATTATGGGTCATGGAACCTTTGTTGATCTTCCATGAATCATCAAGCTGTTTCTTACATGGTGACCATCATGAATTGGATGTTTTCAAATAGGTGCTATGCACCACTTGTGTAGTTAGGGTGGAGGAGCTGTCACCTTGCTACATAATGCCATTTCAGTAGAGATGAAGCAGTGAATGGTAAAGCACTGTTTCTTTGCATGTGACACAAGTGTTCTTATTGGTATATCTGTTTGGTATGTCTGTCATGGCAGATCAGTGGCTTCTTCATGTCATTTCAGCCTTGAGTGCCAACATACTGACATCAGCATCTGTAAAATTGTCAGTTGGAGAACAACAGGAATTATAGTAAAGAGGAAGCCATGTGGTCCAACTGAGACCATAACAAAATCCATATTCTGTTCAACCACATAAAAAAAATTTACTATACCCATGTGTAATGTCGACAATCTGTAAAATGCATATATTTGCCAGACAATTTTTGTGTCACATTTTGTAGAAACTCATTTTGTATAACTTAATTCATAATTGTTAATTCCTGCAGCCATATCATCTGGTATGAAATACCTCATGATTGGTGGCAAACATGTTAATAATTTTGAACACCCATGATTATCTGTACCTTCTCCTGGTTCCCAGCTGTTACCGTAGTGAAGGATTTTTTTAAATCACTGAACAACTAGAAATTCCTAGTAAACAGAAAAAAGCATCCCACTCTTAATGGAGAGAAATCTTCAGACATAAAAGAACTTTGGGAATACCCAAAGGAGTGATACAGAACCATTATTTTTCATTATATAAACCACAAAAAGGGCAATGTCTGAACTTCTGTGAGATTTTTTTCAGATAGTGTTCCTCTTTTGTAGAGAAGTGGCAGCACTAGAAAACTGTAGTGAAATGCATGAAGGCCTCTTGAGGATTGACAGTTGACCCTCTACATAAAAAAATGACATACTGCATGTAAGTAGATGGAGAGATCTATTATTGTGTGATTATAGATTTGTAGACAAATTATTGGAAGCATTTACTGCTGTTAAATACCTGGGGATAAGCAAATAGACTGATTTAAGGTGGAACGACCACATAAAACTACTTGCAGGTAAGGCAGATGCCAGACTGAGATTCATTGAAAGAATCCTTATAAAGTGTAGTCCATCCATGGAGGAGGTAGGTTACAGACCCATGATTTGACCAATACTTAAATAATGCTCATCAGTCTGCAACACTTACCATACAGGATTGATAACCGAAATAGAAAAATTTCCAAAGAAGACCATCTCGTTTCATCACAGATTCATTTAGCAACTGCAAACATCAGGAAGATGCTCGGCCAACTCCAGTGGCACACACTGCAAGAGAGTTGTTGCAAATGATGGTGTGGTTTACTGTTAAAATTCCTTTAGTGTACAGTCCTAGATGAGTCAGCCATTATGTGGTTTGTATAAAAAGTATCAGAAAAGTTTCAGAAAAATTAATTTCTTTGAGATATTGCTGCAATGCCTCAAAATTCTTCAGAGCCCTCGAGTGTTGACACCCTTTCGACAGTAACTTTCCCACGAATCAAAGGCTTCCTGTTTGGCAGATATTGGTAGGTCCTTAAGAGAACATGTGTGAGCTTCTTTGATGGCACTGAGGGTCCCATGGTGGATTTCACTTTTGGGAATAAGAAATAGTCTGCTCGAGCTAAGCTGGGACTGTAATGGGGTTGGGGAATCTTCCTGATGCCATTTATCATCAGGTAGTTGGTGACCGTGGAGCAGGTGTAGCTGGGTGCGTTGTAGTGATGCGATTTACAGTTTCCTTCAGTGGCTTGCCTGGTGGCTGGCTGGTGTACACTGTCATCTTATCAAAGCAATTGTATCTGTGACGTGCGCGCACTTAACAGACAGTCTGAACTCAGCACTTGACGCACACATTGTATGTTGTTGTCAGTTCTTGACATCAACAGCCATCAAATAGGGGGCTCATCTTTCACACTGTCTTGGCCATCTTTGAATAGCTTGTGTCATTTAAAGACTGGCGTTTGTGACATGCTTTCATCCTCAAATTATGTCCAATGTCTTTGTACTAGATTTCCCCAGTCTGACAAAAAACTTTGATTGCATAACACTGTTCAATCGTTTCCTGCATTTTATGCTGGCACTGAGTTACTCAATAGGGTTCCACTAGAAAGACGATCTTGCCTGAACGAATGCTTGCAGATGTCTTGCACTTGGTGCACGTTGGAGGTGACATTCCCCACCATCAAGCATGTGTGGTGTGACATATGAGTGCATCAGGAAAAAATTGTTGTCAATGCTTTTTACTCAGACTCTGTGTATCTCACAAAAAAGACCAACAAGGTAAGATTAGAGAGATTCAGTTTCACTCGGAGGCTTACCAGCAATCATTCTTTCCGCAGAACATTCGGGAGTGGAACAGGAAATAGGAAAGTGACAGTGATGCAAAAAGTACTCTCCACCATACACCACAAAATGGCCAGCATGTGTGCGTGCGTGTGCGCGCGCGCGCCCACACACACACACACACACACACACACACACACACACACACACACACACACACACGTACATACATGTTAGTCTTGCTGCAGGTTTTCTACTTTCAGCAGTTGTTAAATTTATGGTCCAGTTGTGCCACTAAAGTTATTAGTATGTATTTTTATTTGAAATTTGAGTAAAAACAGTGTTCATTGTAATATAAAGTCATTCCATGCAAGTCAGAGAGAGAGCACAGAGTAACACCATTTCTAATGATACACAGAGTAGTATTTCTAATCTCTTGTGCAGGAACCAGCAGATAATGAGGTGACGAACAATGGAAGTGAGGACGGAGGCAGTGTCGATGGTGGCTCACTCGACTATGAAGATGACTTTGAAGATGAGGAGGGAGAAGCAAATCACCAAGAAACTCCTCCTGTGCTTGGTGATGCAGCAGAAAAGGAACCAGAAGAGCAGAAATCCACTTCTATCCCAGAGATCCAGGTGGATAGCGAGCTGCTGAAGGATGACAAGCTGAGACAAGGAACTCCTGAGGTGGTGAGTTTTGAATTTTACAGTTTTCAGAACATACTAGCATCATACAGTGTTTAGTACAGATCACAAATTCATCTCCATGTCCAAGAGCGTTTTCAGCTTGATTTGAAATAAAAGAAAACAACAAGAGGAAAAGAAACTACAATTTTTGACACAGACGCAGTTTATTTAAATTCTGCTACTGTAATTTTGATCTTCAAGCCATGTTTAAGTGGTTAGATGGGAAGGTGCACCAGCATATGGACAAGTTTACCAGAAAACTGTACTGAGTCTGGTTTGCACATAGAAACGTCTCTCATTGTGTTGACATGCAGACAGTTCTGTTTTATGGAAATAACATTCTGGGGCAAGATAGCTAAGGTATAAGAAAGTGTTTATTCTACAGAGTTGTGCAATGAAAATATCATGTAAAGCCAGTAACTGAATTTTTTGTAGGAAGATTCTTTAGAATACTTTGGATTCTTACAGTTATGAGCTAGTACAAATTTTTCTACTGGTACAGTAAGAGTAAGTTAGGTTTCACTAATTGAAATACTAGAACTGAAAGAAATTGCCCTGTAGACTTTTGTCTGACTTTGTGGGGTTCAGAATGGAGTTTTATATTTTGATGCAAAAGTTTTCAACAGGTTTTCTGCAAACACTAGGTGGTAAATTGGAAATACATAACTATTTAAAACCAAAGCAAAATTGTACCTAATTGGCCACTTTGTAGTGTACTGTGACATCAGTTACGTTAGAGAAA
Source organism: Schistocerca nitens (assembly GCF_023898315.1). Classification (NCBI taxonomy): domain Eukaryota; kingdom Metazoa; phylum Arthropoda; class Insecta; order Orthoptera; family Acrididae; genus Schistocerca; species Schistocerca nitens. The sequence goes on from NC_064623.1 coordinate 222,601,653, forward strand.
TCTACGAATCAGTAAGTAGAAAGAACAGTTAAGCAGTGTAGGAGGAAGAGAAGTTGCTGTTTTTAAAATAAATAATTTTACACTAATATGTGCAGTACCCTTGTGTATAACAAATTTTGAAAGAAGTATCTAGAATTAATTCCCACAGCATCATTATGAACTGGTTTGCACTAGTCACAATTAGCTATCTCTGACTGTTGGTGTATAAGTACATCCAGTGCACTCCCTCGGAGGCTTTCCTTCGTGACAGCTTCAATGTGTAAATGAATGAATGAGCAGCAACTATATGAGAAAGCTTATTGTACCGTGGAAGAATTCACAGATCTCTGCGTATACATATTTGCTTGTCATAAACATTCTAGGTCCACAAAATGTCACATCACTCTACAGGTTCTAATCTTGTAGAATAATCATTGTATGAATCCCATGAAGTGCTCTGGAATTTTTGGATGGGCAGTGTCCATGGAAATTATGTTTGCTGTTTGCATTGTGGTTGTTAACTCTAAAGTTCTTCCTTAATTTATTTTTCTATCCTTAGGCAGTAAATGCACTGATTGGTAAGTTTAAAAATACAAAGTTCATTCAGGAGCCTGAACAAGATGTTCAGACATCAACTTTATATAATATTGTTACTGCACACTTCTGTAGAATAAATACCTTTTTGACCACAGCTGCATTGCTACAGAAATTAAGCCATAGGGCAGTATCCAAAGTCTGCTAACAGTCCCACTGTGGCTCATGATGCTGAGAGAGATTTCTGTGTGTAAAGCAAGCAAAAATGAACTTTTTGGTGAACTTATTCACTTGCTGGTGCTGCCTGAGTTTATTACTGACCTGGATGCCAAGGTATTTCACACATGGAGTCCCACCCAGTGTGTGCCCATTGTTCTGCACCTCTGAAACCGTGTGGTTATAATTAAGTGCAGCTAGTCACAGAGGTCCAGTGGTGGCTGTAATTATCATATGGTAGCACTGCTTGATAGATATGCAAATGTGTTAATGTAGAGCTGATTTATGCTGGAAAAGAATTAGTTTGAATTGTGGCCACCAGGTGTAAATCTAGTGCTTACACAGTTTGTTTGACATTATGACATCCACGCTGTCATTTGACAAGCCACAGCATAAGTGAACAGTACGGCTATTGGGAAGAGAGACTGTGTGCGCTGTTAGTGAAACTGTTTTACGTGTTCAGTAGGAATTACAGTGCTGCATTGAGAGTGTGTCACTGATTGAAAGGTCAGAGGAGAGGCCTGATGTCACTAAATGGTTTAAAGAAGATGATAATGAAATTAGAAAACACATGTGAGCTTGGTGTGGCACCTGGAAGAGGAAGGTGTCCTATCCCAGTGGAAGTTATTGATGAATTTGCTGTTGTTGTAACTGACCGTGCAGCACATGTGTTGGGTAATGCTAGGGGTTGTGCAGTATCACTAGAATTGGCTATCCCACAGTCAACACCGTGGAAACTTTTGTGGGTTATTTTACACTGGTACTCATATGAGATCCAGATTGTGCTGCAACTGAGATCTTGAGACCCGCAGCAACATTCTGGATGTGCTCTACAGTTTCTGGGATGGATCAAAGTTGATAACATGTGGCAGGGCAGTACTCTATAGAGTGATGCATACTTTACTCTAAAGAGAGTAGTGAATACTCAGTAGTAGAGAATAGTGAATACACAGAAGTGCCAAATTTTATAGTTAATTACCTCAATTTTTACCACAGTTTTTAATAGATTTGGAAAATTCTAGAGTTTCATACACCTTTAAGTATGGTTTGTATGCTGTGCAAAATTCATCAAAGAATCTCTCTTACTTATGAAGAAAAGTGTACCTATAGCAACAAATGCTGCCATTAGTAACAGAAAAAAATGATGAAATTTCAGATGTTAAAAAAAATTACTTTGTTATGTTTTGGAACTTCCACTACTATGAGTGTGAATTCTGAATCCTTCCTGGTCATGCTGACATAGTTTTATGAATTTATTCGTAAAAGTATACACAGTGGAAATTGAAATGTCCTGTGGTGCCTCTCCTGCTCAAAGTCGGCCCATTTGATGTCCTACCCCCCTTAAAAAACAAAATCACTATTATGATATTAGTCAGCATGTAAGTGTCAATAAATCAGGTTAAAAGAAATTTGTAAAAGAGATGATGGGGAAATAAAAGAAACATGTGTTGACATTCAATCAAAAATTAGAATTAACTGTAAGATTTGAGAAAGGGGAAACTGCTGTAAAACTAAGTGCCGATTTCATAGGGAGAGATAAATTGCTACTTACCGTACAGAAGATATGTTAACTTGGAGACAGGCCCAATTAAAAGACACTTACATAAAGCTTTTGGACACAGCAGAGAAACACATACCATTCATACACACAAGCAGCACACGTGACACGTACATGACCGCCAACTCCGGCAGCTCGGGCCAGATTGCAACTGTCGTGTGGGATACTAGCAGCAGTTAGGAGGATAAAGAGAAGGGGAAGGGATAGTAGTGTATGGATGGGCAGAGAGAGGAATGCTGTCAGGCTGAGTGTGCAGGGACTAGAATGCCAATAGGCACAGAGTCAGAAGGTTGTGGGGAAGGCAGGTGGGGTCACTTATGCTGCTTTCTATTATAGAGCAAAGGTGTAGAAACTTCAAGTAGAAATCGTCACTGTGATCTGATAATGCACCGAGGCCCATCACAACTTAAAGAAAAAGTAAAAGGAATTATTGTTTCAAAAACAGTGTGGCCGGAAGCAATTTTCTTTCTCAATGAAATTTCGGATATGTGTCGTCAAGTGTGTCCTTACAATATAAGCTGCTGGTGACATTCAGGAATCGACCAGACACCACACGCCACCTAGCCCGGAGCCTGCCACTCACTCGCCCTCGCGTGTACCGCCGTCACCCACGCGTACGCCACTCTCGCCCGAGCGGTTCGGCACAGTGAGGATCCGCAGCAGGCGCACGGGCGGAGTGACCACTGTCCACCTCCCTCTCCACCTCCCAATCCCTACTCCTGTGTCATCTCCAGTGCGCAGCCGGCCCCAGCCTGCCCGCCGTGTCTTCACACCCGAGAGGTCCCCGTCGCCTCGGAGCGGTGGGTACGGCGCTGGCGAGAGAGTTGCCACACCGCCGCCCAGTCCGGAGCATGTGAGGGAGCGTGTCACGATGTACAAGTGGCGATGTGAGTATGTCTCTTTCTATTTCTGAACCGTAGCCTTAAGAGGCCATTCTGCTCTAGTAATATTAAATATTTTCGCTGGTATAAATGTAATGTAGGTAAACTTAAGAATGCCCAGTTTCTGTAATCACAAAGGAAATGAATAACTTAAATCTATGATAAGTCATTAAATAAAAGTGCTAATACAGAATATGTTATAAGCCAAAGCATTGTTACATAACTAAATTTGTCTCACATCCTTGGCGAATGGTGAAGTCTTCGGTCAGAAGACTGGTTTAATGCAGCACTCCATGCTATCGTTGATGTCTCAAGATGTGTCCCATAAACTAGTCCCTCTGTTTTGTCAAATGGTGCCATAAACCTCTTTTCTGTCCAACTCAATTCAATACCTTTTCTTTAGTTACACAATCTAGCCATCTAATCATCATCAACATTCTTCTGTAGCATCACAGTTAAAAAGTTTCCATTCCCTTTTTGTTTGTGTTGTTTTTCATATGTGTTTCGCCTTCATCAGGCATGGCTCATGGTTTCTATACTGGGGAAGGCTGCAACATTTATCAGTTGGAACCAATATGGACCTCAGGCTACACTACACATTGGTCTGTCACCACAACATAGATTTCGAGGGGGGGGAATATCACACTATAGACAAAATTTTACATATTGTATCTTCTTTTTGTTTTACTGCGTGACACTAAAAGTTAACACCAAGATAAAATCTATAGGTAGCTTATTTATCTGCTGACTTCACATTTATGAACACTTTACCACAACAAATCGTACTAGAAGACATGTTTTTAAGTGATATTTAAAGCTGCATATGTTAGCTGCACTGTATGCTTAATGTTTTTGGTATTTTGAATTCTAGACCTGAGATTTTTAATGTTTTGTGCCTGTTCAGTGTGCAGCTTTTGTGAGTTCATGTGACAAGACAGTGAAATGTCCACACATTATGGACTTTGTGCTATGGTTGCGGTTTTTGGCTGAATAAATAAACACTGAATTGGGATCAAATCAAGCTGTGAGATAGAAAACAATCTTTGTCGGCCCTTATTTTGTAGCATGTTCACACAATGGAACGAACTCTTTCCTGAGAAAGAGAGCTTTTATTCATACATAACATCTAATATTACAGAACATACTTTGATTAAATTAATGAGAAAGTCCCAATATAGCTTACTTTTCATGTAAGGTTACACTCTAGAGATACATTTTCAGTAAAGGCTTTTTAAGATGTTAATTTGTATTAGATGTGAACATATCTTTTTTTCAGAAATTGTTTGTTGGTATTTCCAGTCCTCAGTGTATGTTCTCTTTACTTCTGGTGTTTGCACTGACTTTTTTGCTCAAATAATGAAACTCATATACTGATTTTTGAGTGTCATTTCCTAATCTGTTTCCCTCTGCATCAACTGACTTATATCAACTACATGTCCATTACCCTAATTTTGCGTTTATTGATATTCATCTTACAACAATTTTTTGTGATAGTATCCATTCTATTCAAATGATTTTGCATGCTCTCTACTCTCTCTGTGAGAAATGCAATGTGATCAGCAAACCTTAATTTCTTTTAATTCATAACCTTGTACTGTTTTCAAAGATATGGGGGATAGGCTACAACCCAGTCTCACTCCTGTCTCAATTACTACTTCCTTTTCAAGTCCTTCAAATCATGTAATCCCAGTACCTGTGAAGATGGTCTTTAATGGAGTAGAAAGATTTCAGCTACTTAAAAGCCATTAATTCACTCTTAAAATCAACTATATTAACCACAAGACATTTAACTGCCCAGAAGAGATGTTGAATACATGTGTAGCTGCATATGTGGGCCTTTTCTAAAAATAATAAAATGCTTGAAGTTCTTGTTTGTACTTTTAAACAATGGAAAATCCAGGATGTAATGTAACAATATTATGAAAAGGGAAGTTGCTACTCACCATACAGTGGCGATGCTGAGTCCCAGATGGGCACACCAAAAAGACTGTCGCTGTATAAGCTTTTGTCAAACGTGGCCTTTGTCGAAAATACATGACAGACACACACGCTTATATTGTGATAGTCTTTTTGTTGTGCCTATCTATGATTCAGCATCTCTGCTATATGGCGAGTAGCAGCTTTCCCTTTCATTTTGTCCTTTTTTGAGAAAAGAGAAATACTGGTAATTATGGAAAGCATTCATGACTATACATTGTGAAACAGGAATTTCTTGTGGGCTATTGAAGGCCTACAATAGTGTGAACCACTGCTAGCTGCTCTGTAAACTGGGAAAATATGAAATTAAGGACCCTGAATTAGAATGGTTTATGTCAGGGATAGCCAACCTGTTCAGTGAGTGGGCCAAATTTTGGAGGGGGAATTTACCCACTGGCTGCATTACTAATTTTTGTTTTGTGAACCAAAATGAGCAACAAATATTAATTCATTTATTAAAGAAAATAAAACAAATCTGAGGAAAGAATATTTATTATCCAATTTAATGAAATACAATATTAGTGGGGTATCTGGCTTTGTTTGACTGAACTGAGTGAGTCAATATTGATGTCAACTGAAATTGTTGCTTCATGCAGAGTTTCCCAAATTAACAATAGTATTTTGTGTTCTCATTTGTGATTTTATGTAATTCATCCAACTAAAAAGCTGTTCACACTTGTAAGTGTTTCCAAATACTGAATTTTTTTAAACCTTATTTTGTAAAGTGCTGGATATTTCTTCTTATTAGCCATTGGCCAAAAGCTTTAAGTGCAAAAATCTTTTGTTGTGCCTATCTGCATCTCAGCATCTCCGCTATATGGTGAGTAGCAACTTTCCTTATCATAATATTGTTACTTCCATCATGGATTTTCCATTGTTTGATTCAATTTCCCTTTTAACTGTGCATCATATTGCATTTCGCAGCATTCCGTTTGTAAATGTCTCGGTAGTGAACTCGTGTCCGTGGAGAATAGCATAGCAAATACAGAAAAAAGCAGATGATGTTTCTCAAAATCTTGAAATTGGTTTTCGAATTCATATTTCAAATCAGATACCAAGCATTTAATTGCTGCTGCCAATGTGACAATCAATTACTTTGGCAAAGTAGGAAAAGTGTGAAAGTTTTTGTTTGTAGCTGTTGTTCCCATTTGGAATGCAGAAATAAGTTCAAGCATGACATTAATTAGCTAATCTTTCCCTTGTAGTTGAGTATTAACATCATTTAGGTGGCTAGTTATATTGACCAAGAATACAAAGTAGGAAAGCCATTATTTATCCTCAAACTCCATGAGTCTCTTTGACTTGCTTTCAAAGAATGATTGTATTTCTTGCTTCAAATCAAACACTCTTTTCAACATTTGGACACAGGTTAGCCATCTTACTTCTGTATATATTGTTATGCTCTGACTTCAAAGACTTCATAAATTCTTGGAACTGATGGTGATTCAGTCCTTTTGACGTAATGAAGTTCACTCTTTTGACAACTACCTATATGACATGGTACATTTTGAGGGAGACTTGGCACATAAATTCTCTCGATGGATAATGCAGTGAAAGTTTAGTATTGATGTATGACAACTTTGCATGCCTCATTTTTATTTATCTAAATCTCCATGCTTTCCAGCCATTTCTAGAGCACCATCCATTGTTAGCCCTGATATGTTGTTAAGTTCTAACAAAAAGCAACTTAATGTCAATATAACTGCTTCCACCAAATCTTGTGACTTTGTGGTAGCCTTAAGTGGATACAATTTCGCTAATTCTTCTGGTTTGTTAAAATGGGCATCAAAAACCTCTGACATAAATTGCCACTTGTGTGGTATCCACCATATCTGTGCATTCAGCCGAAGCTAGAGAATAAAATGTAAACTCAGATGCATGATTTTTTGTTTTCAATTTCTCTGCCAATGCCATCTACATGTCTAGTAATAGTTTGATGACACAGGCTTAGTTTTGAAAAATCCTTTTTTTTTTTCTGGACACACAATTTCAGCGACGTCTCTAAGCATTCCTTAATCATTTTGCCATGTTAAAATAGCTTTGATTCTACATTTCAAGTAGATAACATTATTAGTTGCTGTAAATAAGAGAGAAAGACTAGGAGATGACACCAAAAGTGTGCAAAAAAGGGCAGCTTGTTTTGTATTATCACGTAGTAGGGGAGAGAGTGTGGCAGATACGATACGCGAATTGGGATGGAAGTCATTACAGCAAAGACGTTTTTCGTCACGGCGAGATCTATTTACGAAATTTCAGTCACCAACTTTCTCTTCCAAATGTGAAAATATTTTGTTGAGCCCAACCTACATAGGTGGGAATGATCATCAAAATAAAATAAGAGAAATCAGAGCTCGAACAGAAAGGTTTAGGTGTTCGTTTTTCCCGTGCGCTGTTCGGGAGTGGAATGGTAGAGAGATAGTATGATTGTGGTTCGATGAACCCTCTGCCAAGCACTTAAATGTGAATTGCAGAGTAGTCATGTAGATGTAGATGTAGAGAGTCCCTTTACTACCTTTGACAATTGCTAATGTCGATTGGTGTCCCTACCAAATTGAATACATGAAATACAGACATCAAAAAAAGTTTTGCATCACCCCGGTTCCGAGAACTCCTGAAGACATTGACTGTGGATATTGTATCACAGACACAGTCCCTTTGACTGTTCAGAGATGTCACTAAAACTGCCAAAAGATGTAAACAACCATGCATGAGCTCCGCCTATTAGACGGAGGGGGTCCGACAACCGATCAGTTCCAGTCATTCCACCAGGGAGGAGGTACACGGCTCAGGTTGTCTGTAGTTCAACCAGGCCTAGAGAGTCATTACCGCAGGTTGATCATGTCTGCATTTTTACTTTGTGCCAGGAAGGGCTCTGAACAAGGGAAGTGTCCAGGCATCTTGGAGTCAACCAAAATGATGCTGTTTGGACATGGAGGAGATACAGAGAGACAGGAACTGTTGATGACACGCCTCGCTCAGGCCACCCAAGGGCTACTACTGGATGACGGCTACCCATGGACTATGGCTAAGAGGAACCCTGACAGCAACACCACCATGTTGAATCATGCTTTTCATGCAGCTGCAGGATGTCATATTATGACTCAGACTGTGTGCAATAGGCTGCGTGTTGTGCAACTTCACTCCCAACATCCATGGCAAGGTCCATCTTCGCAACCATGACACCATGCAGTGCAGTACAGATGGGCCCAACAACATGCCTAATGGACCGCTCAGAATTGGCATCAACCAGACAATCGTCAGAGACGTGTTTGGAGCCAGCCCAGTCAGGCTGAACGTCTTAGCCGCAAGTGAAGCAAGGTGGAGGTTCTCTACTGTTTTGGAGTGGCATTATGTGGAACTGACGTACAGGAAGGAGCTGTAATGACTGAACAATACGTGAATGCCATCCTCCGACCAACAGTACAACCATACCGGCAGCGTATTGGCGAGGCATTCATCTTCTTGGAAGACAATTTGTGCCCCCATCATGCTCATCTTCTGAATCACTTCCTCCAGAATAATGACATCGCTTGACTTGAGTGGCCAGCAAGTTCTCTATACATGAACCCTATCGAACATGTCTGGGATAGATTGAAAAGGGCTGTTTATGGATGACGTGACCCATCAACCACTCTGAGGGATCTACACTGAATCGCCGTTGAGGAGTGGAACATTCTGGACTAACAGTTTCTTGATGAACTTGAGGATAGTATGCTACAATGAACCAGTGCAAGAAGACGTGCTACTGGGTATTAGAGGTAGAGGTGTAGACAGCAATTTGGATCACCAGCACTGAAGGTATCACGGTATGATGGTACAACATGCAATGTGTGGTTTTCATGAGCAATAAAAAGGGCGGAAATGATGTTTATGTAGACCTGTATTCCAATTTTCTGTACAGGTTCCCGAACTCTCGGAACCGAAGTGATGCAAAACTTTTTTTGATGTGTGTAAATGCCAGCCTACTGAAATTAAAGACAGGCACCACAGCTTAATTGTAAAAAAGATATAAGCTGGCTCATCTGATGTGATGATAGGTCAGTTGCAATCGAATGTGCACTTCGTATGCATGTGAAGGGCTGTAACTTTACATCCAATAGTGTTGGGAGTTTGTCGCAAAATTAAATATGGAATTATCGGCTATGCCTGGCACTTGCGCATCACAAGAAATGTATCTGCTTGCTCAGTCCATACTACAGCTAATTGTTGCCTGGTCAAGGCAAACTATATTTTCTTCAAGATGGAGTGGCAACTTTTCAAAATAAATCCAACACAGTTATTTTTTTCCAGCAGGAATATAGATGAAAATCTAACAATATTTGAATCAATGATCTACCTATTGTAATTGGATATGATGTGAAATATGGTTGATGGAATGCTGTTTTGGGGGTTTTAACTGAAATAAAAGTTAAATTTTTCATTTGTGTGAAACAGCTCCATGGGCCAAAAATTGGTGCCCTGGGGGCCACATGTGGCCCGCGGGCTGAGGGTTTGCCACTCCTGGTTTACATACTACCAAACCAATAATGGTTATTATATCAGAGAGGAAACTATGTTTCAGAATGGAAAACCATTCCCCAAGTTTCAGTCTTAGGTCCTATTCTGTTTCTGTCTTTCCTAAATGACATACAGCTTAATATCGAGTGCCACTGAGTTTTGTTTTCAGATGACACATTTTTAATCACTGAAATTAACAGTACTGGTCCAGTTCCTCAAACTGTCGTAAATACTTTAGAGAAATTAGGTATGTAGTTTAACTTAAGTGGGTTAAAATTAAAAATGGAAAAAACTCCATTAATGCAGTTTAAACAAAACAAGAAGAGTTAAATGATGTTCAAAACAATCACAACAACCAGGATTTGCAGGAAGCCAGCTGCCTGAAATTCCTAGGAATGCATGAGGACAAAGTATTTGATGATGGCACTGTTGTATAAAACATTCTTAGATTTCTTGCCTTGTCAGTTCAGGGTAAAACCTTGAGCTTTCAACAATTTCCTCCATCATCTTCATCAGGAGCAACTGATCCTGATAAAAATTCATCATGGGTCTCACATATAGGATACTTAGCAAATAAATTAAATAGCTCAGTATTTGTGATGGTTATATTATACTCTGAAGCACCAAAGAAACTGGTATAGGCATACACATTCAAATACAGAGATATGTGAACAGGCAGAATATGGTGCTGTGATAAGACAAGACAGCAAGTGTGTAGTGCAGTTGTTACATCAGTTACTGCAGGTTATCAAGACTTAAGTGAGTTTCAACATGGTGTTATAATCGGCACATGAGCAGTGGGACACAGCATCTCCGAGATAGGTGTGAAGTGGGGATTTCCCAGTATAACCATTTCAAGAGTGTGCCATGAATATCAGGAATCTGGTAAAACATCAAATCTCTGACATCAATGCGGTTGGAAAAAGATCCTGCAAGCATGGGACCAGTGATGACTGAAGAGGATGATTCAGTATGACAGAAGTGCAACCCTTCTGCAGATTGCTGTAGATTTCAATGCTGGGCCATCAGAAAGTGTCAGTGTGCGAATTATTCAATGTAACATCATCGATGTGGACTTTCGCAGCCAAAGGCCCACTTGTGTACCCTTGATGATACCTGTACCTGTCAACACCAATATTGGACAGTTGATGACTGGAAACGTGTTGCCTGGCTGGATGAGTCTCATTTCAAAGTGTATCGAGCAGATGGACGTGTACAGGTATGGAGACAACCGCATAAATTCATGAACTCTGCATGTCAGAGGAGACTGTTCAAGCTGGCAGAGGCACTTTAATGGTGTGAGCTGTGTGCAGTTGATGTGATATGGAATGCCTGATATGTCTAGATATGACTCTGAAAGATGACACATACGTAAGCATCATGTCTGATCACCTACACCCATTCATGTCCATTGTGAATTCCAACAAACTTGGGTAATTCCAGCAGGACAATGTGACACACCACACATCTGGAATTGCTACAGAGTGGTTCCAGGAACACTCTTATGAGTTTAAACACTTCCACTGGCCACCAAACCCCCCAGACATGAACATTATTGAGCATATCTGGGATGCCATGCAATGTGCTGTTCAGAAGAGATCTCCACCCCCTTGTATTCTTATGGATTTATGGACAGTCCTTCAGGATTCATTGTGTCAGTTCCCTCCAACACTACCTCAGACATTAGTCGAGTCCATACCATGTCATTTGGTGGCACTTCTGTATGCTTGCTGGCTCTAGTTGATATTAGCAGGTGTACCAGTTTCTTTGGCTCTTCAGTGTCTTATGCTACCAGCATGGAATAAGGCAAGGATTGTTTCACAGCTACTTCAAATCAGTAATAAGGTACAGAATTGGGGTAACTCAAATTAAATGTCTTGAATGTCAAAACCAAAGAAAAGCATGTCACCCACTCCTAAAAAAAATCTGAGTATATTAAATGTTCCTTCACTCTGCATATATGCACTGATTATATTTGTACACAGTAACTTTGATTTATTTGTAGTGAATCAATTTAAGATGATTACAACAGCAGGAATAAAATAATTATATGCTGTCCACCCAACATGAAAACTTTATGCTCAAACTCCGCAGAATATGGGTGTGAAAATTTACAATGAAGTAAAAGGAAAATAATTGCTCAATATTAACTTAGAAACATTATAAAAAATCTTATATGACTAATTGGTGCAGAAATGTTAGTGTTCCATTGAAGAGTTCATGAAGGACAATCTGAAAATTTGGTCAGGAGAGAACACACACTTAGGATGTTATAGTTTGTTGTTAAAAAAAGGTCAATTTGTATCATTTATGTAGTTGATGTAGTATATTATGTTAATGATATTTTAAGAAAAACTGTAAAAATATTTGTGTTTTGTTGAGTCTCATGTACATTAATTCAGTGACTTAAAATTGTATGTTATGAGACAATAAAGCTATGTTTTATTCTCTTCTGTTCTACATTGGGGGTAAGAAATGAATTGGGTCTGGTAGAATTTTGCACAGAGCATAAATTAATCATAGCTAACACTTGGTTCAAGAATCATGAAAGGAGGTTGTATACATGGAAGAACCCTGGAGATACTAAAAGCTATCAGATAGATTATATAATGGTAAGACAGAGATTTAGGAACCAGGTTTTAAATTGTAAGACATTTCCAGGGGAAGATGTGGACTCTGACCACAATCTATTGGTTATGAACTGTAGATTAAAACTGAAGAAACTGCAAAAAGGTGTGAATTTAAGGAGATGGGACCTGGATAAACTGACTAAACCAGAGGTTGTAGAGAGTTTCCTGGGTAGCTCTGAGGGATGAAGTAGTGAAGGCAGCAGAGGATCAAGTAGGTAAAAAGACAAGGGCTGGTAGAAATCCATGGGTAACAGAAGAAATATTGAATTTAATTGATGAAAGGGGAAAATATAAAAATGCAGTAAATGAAGCAGGCAAAAAGGAATACAAACGTCTCAAAAATGAGATCGACAGGAAGTGCAAAACTGCTAAGCAGGGATGGCTAGAGGACAAATGTAAGGATTTAGAGGCTTATCTCACTAGGGGTAAGATAGATTCTGCCTACAGGAAAATTAAAGAAACCTTTGGAGAAAAGAGGACCACTTGTATGAATATCAAGATCTCAGATGGAAACCCACTTCTAAGCAAAGAGGGGAAAGCAGAAAGGTGGAAGGAGTATATAGAGGGTCTATACAAGGGCGATCTACTTGAGGACAATATTATGGAAATGGAAGATGATGTAGATGAAGAAGAAATGGGAGATACGATACTGCGTGAAGAGTTTGACAGAGCGCTGAAAGACCTGAGCCGAAACAAGGCCCCGGGAGTAGACAACATTCCATTAGAACTACTGGCGGCCTTGGGAGAGCCAGTCCTGACAAAACTCTACCATCTGGTGAGCAAGATGTATGAGACAGGTGAAATACCCTCAGACTTCAAGAAGAATATAATAATTCCAACGCCAAAGAAAGCAGGTATTGACAGATGTGAAAATTACTGAACTATCAGTTTAATAAGTCACAGCTGCAAAATACCAACGCGAATTCTTTATAGACGAATGGAAAAACTGGTAGAAAGCAACCTCGGGGAAGATCAGTTTGGATTCCGTAGAAATGTTGGAACACGTGAGGCAATATTGACCTTATGCCTTATATTAGAAGAAAGATTAAGGAAAGGCAAACCCACGTTTCTAGCATTTGTAGACTTAGAGAAAGTAGGGGATTTGTATGGAGTGTAGCCATGTATGGAAGTGAAACATGGATGATAAATAGTTTGGAGAAGAAGAGAATAGAAGCTTTCAAAATGTGGTGCTACAGAAGAATGCTGAAGATTAGATGGGTAGATCACGTAACTAATGAGGAGGTGTTGAATAGGATAGGGGAGAAGAGGAGTTTGTGGCACAACTTGACAAGAAGAAGGGACCGGTTGGTAGGGCATGTTCTGAGGCATCAAGGGATCACAAATTTAGCATTGGAGGGCAGTGTGGAGGGTAAAAATTGTATAGGGAGACGAAGAGATGAATACATTAAGCAGATTCAGAAGGATGTAGGTTGCAGTAAGAACTGGGAGATGAAGAAGCTTTCACAGGATAGAGTAGCATGGAGTGCTGCATCAAACCAGTCTCAGGACTGAAGACCACAACAACAACAACAACAACAACAACAACTGTTCTACATTTGTAAAGTAGCAAATGGTTTGAAGAACTGCTGTGATGTTATTCTAGCACTAGCACCCTGTGTAATTCATTGTGCTCTGAAAATTATATCCCTATAAGTTAAATTTCATACCTTGATAATGAATGAAAAAGTACAAACTAAACTACTGTAGTTTTTAACTAAGTAGTTGTAATTAACAATAGTGCAACTGTACGTGAACTAAATTGCTAAATTAAGTCTGGGGAATTCATTTTCATAAATGAGATTGCTATGTAAATGTAATCTCAAAAGCTGAGTGCTATCTATTTCCTAAATTTGTTTGTTTTATGGGTTACATGTCTGTGTAAAATGGAAGGTGGACACTTTAAAATCATGAAGGGGTAGTTCAGCCGTCTATCTGGAAAGGATTTCCACTACACACTGTGGCATGTTTTCTTTGTGAGGTGTGACAGTTGTGTCTTAGGGTGACTGGCTCAAGTAGGTGACTTTGGTGGGTCGGAGTATAGTGTATGACACAATCCGTGTTGTGATTGACAGTGCAAGAGATGGGAGATGATGAAACCTCACATTGTCACACAGACTACTCCTCTTGAATATCACCAAAGCGACCATCATCTGTAATGTCTGCATCTGATAGACAGATGACACTCCATGCGTGGTACAGTTTGGAGCAATTCAGAAATTAGTACAGGACATTGGGACGAATTCTGTTGATAGGAAATGCTCACAATCATCTTGCCTACCGTTAGCAGCCAAATACTAATGGTGAAAATTTTTTTGCAACCTGGATTTGAACGGGCTCTCTTCTAGTCAAGTACAGCCTCAGGCATGATTGAAAGTATTTATTGTACAGAAGCATGTAGTAAGGATAATACGTGATGCCAGTCCAGAACCTGTTATAGAAAGCATACTAACAATTCAATTACTCCGTTATGAAAATTGTTGTCAGTTCAAAAGCAACAGTAACATTCATAAATACCAGAAGGAGAAATGACATACACCATCCATCACCCAGCCTTAGTTTGGCACAGAAAGGAGTGAGGTATTCAGCTACAAAAATCTTTGACCATATACCCAGTGATGCAAGGAATTTAATAGATAATAAGATTAACTTCAAATAAAAACTGAAATTTGCACCAGAAACTGCCATCCACCTGTTTCAGCACGGATTGAGGCACCGCCAGCACCGGCGCTCACACCCCCGGAGTCCCCACCCCCCGAGCCACGCAGCGCTTTCAGCTTCACTCCGGAGGGCCCCTCCCCGCGCTCCAGCCCTCCCCTGCCGAATTCTGCCAGTGCCAGAGAGGCTGCGAGTGAGACTCGTACAGAACCGCTCCGCGTGGATGCCGGGCAGCAGACTTCGGAAGAGGCACGTGCCGCGGTGGAGGCTCGGATCGTGCAGGGCCGCCTCAGCCGTGCAGTGGCGTCGTACCTCACCTCTTCGAGCAGCCTGACCTACAGCTCCTCCCTCAGTTCCAATCTGGTAAGCTGGCACACGTCTATCAGAAACCTGCGGATATTGGTTGAATCACTCACTGACCATTAAGATTGAGTGACCTGAGGAGCTCACATGGTGGCCTAAACTATTTATTATGAGTAAAAGTTTGCAATATTCCAACATGTTAAGAAATGTAAATTTCCTGGATTGGATGGTCTTCTTATAAAATTATTTCAGTGTATGTATGAAAAGTGCGTGGCAGAAATGACAGCTTTGTGGAGCATCATGTGAGAAAGTGGTACGTGATCAAAACATTTTGTCGAAACACTGCTGATTCCAAACCCCAGAAAATCAAGTACCAAAGAATATACAGAATAGAGAACACTAAGTATAATCTGCTGTACAATCAAAAATACGTTGAGAGTATTGAATCTTAAGTTGGTACATATAATGGAAAAGAATACAGGGAAGGGACAATCTGGTTTCAGGAAAGGCAGAGATACAAGACATGCTATTGGACTAATAAGAGTAATTGGTGGAAGTTGTATAGAAAGTGGACAAGAAATGAGTTTGTGTTTCACAGTTCTAGAAAAGGCCTCTTACTGAGTGAAGTGGGATAATATGATGGGAATAATATAACAGAAGAAGGTGAACTGGTAGGAAAGGAGACTAATTAACACATTGGAGACCAGGCCAAAGGATAGCTTGGGCTGCAACTTTGCATTAAAATGACACTGTTCAGGTAGTGATTTTCATATGAAAACAATGTTCATACATCTTTGACTTCCCCCTTGACTGGTGCTGCCTTCTATACTCAGTTTCTAGGATTATTTTGAAAGAAACACAAGCAAATGTAACAGCTGCTGTTGTGAATGGCTGAGCCAGTGAGACTGCATTGACATAATTTCACGTGTGTACTCATTAGCTTTCACAGTTAGCTGTAATTCTGCAAAAATATGTCTCATTTGTTGAGTGAGCAAAGATTTTGCAACCTCTAGAGGAAGAAATTTGCTCAATAACTCACCTTGCACATTTTTCTTTGAAGGATAATTGTACTATCTGTCATCATTACTTGAAATTTAGTAATAAATCAAAGAAGTGAAGTAAATATGAGAAATAAATCTTGAACCTTTGCCCTTTTTTAGTATGTGTTACTCTTGAAGACATATCAATTACATATTGGCCAGTAATGCTTTAAATAATGAGATAAATGGCTAGTTTCCTAGGCCCAATATCTTATAGAGTTGTACACATTGCAGAGAGCAACCATGAAGCAAAGAAATGGTAAGACAGACTGGTTTGAAACCAGAGGAGGCATAAGAGTGGGTTGTTGCCTTTAACAAACTCTGTTTACATCATATATTGGAAGCTTGAAAATGAAGACACTAGAAGTAGAATACAAAGGAGTAAGCATAGCAGCTGGGAAGATCAGCTCAGTTGGATTTGCTAATGTCATGGTCCTGCTTGCAGATTAAACATTATCTCTTCAGAGAACACTATCCTGACTTGAAGAAGTATTGCAGGAGTACAGAATAAAATCCATATAAGTGCAAGTATGACTCATGCACCAAGTGTTCCATACAAACTTAATTAATTATACAGATATTTCATCCATCCTGAGAACTGAGAACTTTGACACCTTTTGCCTGTTATTGATATTAACACTAGCAAGATATGAAAATATGTGACATAAATGACTATAGCTTTTGAATGCATTGATGTAGAAGCTAAAATTTCTTACATCACCAAGGGACCATAGACTTCTGTACATAACATAAATTTCAAGTTGATACATACACTCATACCTGAGAAAAATGACTCTTAGCATGTGGAGAGGCAGACAGTTGGATAATGCAACAAAAAAATATTTTTTTCATGTGATACTAACATTTTTTGGAATTTTTTTTCTTTGGCTGTACCATGAAACCTTGCTTCATGCCAAACATCATCATTCCAGGTCAACAGGTTAGCATTTTGATGAATGAGTTTGCGAGTATCAAAGTGTGTGACATAAATGCCTGTATCTTTTGATTGTATTGATGAAGAAACTTAAATTTTTTTACAATACCATGGGACCGCAGTAAGTAGACCTTAGTACGTGACATAAATTCTAACATGATACATCTACCTGTTTCTGAGAAAAGGGGTTCTTATAGAGTCATGCAGACATATAGACAAATGGACAACAATAAGTGAATCTAATGTAATGAGAGTACATTACAAATTGCAGCAAATTAGGGTTGGAGCTAATTAAAAAAGTTGATTATTTTTTTTTTTTTCTGTACAACTGTGAAGGTGGACATTGGACAAGAGAGGAAGAGACAGAAGTGAAGCATTAGAGGTCTAAGTTTGGAGGAAAATGGAGAAAATATACTGGGTGGATAAAGCAAAGAACAGTGAAGCACTTCTGAATACGTCATTAATTTACAACAAAATTACAATAAGATATTTACTGATTTCTATTCACATAGTTTCACAAAGCATTTGTTGTTCTTCACATAAGTATGGTACTCTTCTAATGTGTAGAAAGGATGTTTTACTAAAAATTTCTTTAGCTGATGTTTCAGTTTAACTGTAGGAAGAGCCATGACTGCACTAGGCAGTGCATTAGCTAACTTTACACCTGTGTACTGAGGCCCCTTTTCGTAAAGTGCTGTTCTGTGAATGCCAATGTAAAATATTTCTTTATTTCTAGTATTGTACTGGTGGAAATCGGAATAAGTGTTTGGGTGCAGTCTTTTCACAAGCAATATGACTTCGAGAATGTATGTGTTTATAACAGTTAACACCTCTGTATTTGGAAACAAGTTGCGACAAGATTCCCTATATTTTGCTCCACAGATTATTCTCACACCCCTTTTTTTGAAGAATGAGTAGCTTATCTAGATAAGCTTTGGTTGTTGCCCCCCCCCCCCCCCAAATTTCAATACTGTAGTTTAAGTGAGAGGAGAAAAGAGCATGGTATGCATTCTTTAGGACTACAGTGTCTTTACAGAACTTGCTAATAGTACTGATTGCAAATATATTTTTCGACAACTTAATTGCTAGGGAGTCAATATGTGTGTCCCATTTCAGGTTGCTTTGGATTGTTATGCCAAGGAATTTTACACTAGACTCTTTCTTTACCAATTCGTTACCAATGTATAATTTAATTTCATTATTCAAACTACTTTTGTTGAACTCCATCAAACATGTTTTACTGGTGCTTACATTTAAGTGGCTTTCATTAAAAAACTGAACAATTTCTTTTGGCACATTATTACACTCGGCCTCTAGTTCATTACACGATTACTTTTCACACACAATGGATGTGTCATCGGCATACAGAACAATTTTGTAATTTATAGTACAGTATTTAATATTATTTACATAGATCCAGAACAGAAGGGGGCCCAACACCGAGCCCTGGGGCACGCCATATTTTATGCAATTGATCTCTGATTTGTAGACACCATTTTCCATTTTAAGCAGAACAAACTGTTTTCTATTGCTCATATAACACTTTATTAGGTCATAAGCAGCGCCCCTAATGCCCATGTTTCATAGCTTGTCTAATAGGATGTCAACATTCACACAATCAAAGGCTTTTTCCAGGTCTAGGTATACATCTGGCACACGTTCCTTGTTTTCGATACCCCCTAACACCTCTTCAATTAGCTCAGCGGCTGCAATGCTAGTTGATTTACCTTTTAGGAATCCATTTTGATTTTCAAACATCAGGTTGTGTTTGTTAAGAAAGTTTATAATCCTGTTGTATATAATTTTCTCAACTATTTTGGAAAAGACAGGAAGGATTGAGACTGGTCTGAAGTTTTCTATTTTCTGTGTATAGACTGAAGCATGAAAATTTGTGCTAAGGCCAGGGATTGGACCCAGGTCTTCTGCTTACTAGGCAGGGGTGCTAGCCACTGAGCCACCTTGGCACAGTGGTGCACACAACTGCACAGATTACCCTGGAACGCCTCCCTCCACGATCCAAATTCTCACTGCCACCTCAGTCTACCTTAAATTCCCCCTTACATACAAACAGGATTGCCGAGTCTCTCCATGTTCTGGAATGGCACCTCAGCGACAATTGTAAATGGGGATCCAACCGAAAATCCAGGTGCAGGTGCCCCCACAAATGAAATGACACAATTTTAGAGACTTTTCTGGTACCTTAAAAATCATATTTGTATGAGACTAGTAAAGTGTCTGAAATTGTATCATTTCATTTGTATAAGTACCTGCTCCTCGGTTTCAGGCTGGATTCACAATTACGTTTGGCACCAGAGTGCTACTTCAGGACGTGGAGTGTCTCAGAAATTGTGTTCGTGTCCGAGGGGGAACTTAAGGCAGACTGGGATGGCATTGAGAATTTGGATTGAGGGGGAGGTGTTTTGATGACCAATATGGGTAGATTATTCTATAATGCCTCAACACTCTGTCAGAGTTCATCAGTTGTAGTGGCTAGTGAGAGGTGGCGTGCCAACCTCTTGCCAATCTGTAACAGATGGTCTCAATGGGTGAGAGAGCTGAAGAACGTACCGTTGAGAGCTTGTCAAACATCCTCTGTACTGAGGCAGGTGAGAACAGCACATGCAACATAAAGCCTCACATTACTTTGTTCAAAAATTATGTCACAGAGAGCTCAAAATTAAAGCACAACCATTGGCCTAAACACAGCACGAATGTGTAGTCTTCAAATTATTGGCTATGAGAACTCCAGGTGATTCTGTTGTTCCATGGATCAAACAAACCTGTGATCAATCGTGCTTCCCTACCCTGTATAAGTTCAATATCCCCTGTTAGTCCTATTTGGTATGGGTCCCACACACTTCAGCAAATTTCCAAAATGGGTCACACTAGTGATTTGTAAGCAATATCTGTTGTATACTGATTGCACTTCCCCAGTATTCTGCCAAACAACTGAAGTCTGCCACCTTTTTACTTGTAACTGAACCTATGCGATCATTCCTTTTCGTATCCTTACGAAGTGTTACACAGTTCTTCAGCGTCCAACACTCATTCGTAAGTTGATCGTATTTTCTGTTGCTGTTTCATTAGCAGTTCTATTAATTATTGTGACTTCATCTGCGATGAAACAAATTTACAGTACTACCAACCTTGGCCTGTTTGCAGTCATATAGATCATGTTGTTTCATATGTGAACATGTTCAACTCATTGTGCTTCCAAACACCAATCAAGTCCAAAAATGAGGTATTATAAAAGCTTTCATTGCAGCACTAACAGTTTCATGTTTTACATGCTGTTAGTTTTTTTGTGCAGATTCCTGACAACAAATGATTTTTAATGTATTATGTAAAGGTAAGTATACTTGTTTTGACTCAGGTGGCTCTAGAGGAAACATTTTTTGTGAAAATTTGTTGTTAATTATACAAATTTTAATTACTTTGTTTAATAGTCCAGAAACCAGTTATAATATACTCTAATGTGTATAAAAAGTTGTAATCTTATTGTACATTATTTTGTTAAATAAGTTGTATTAAAGTATCAAACAATGGAAAATCCAGGATGGAATGTAACAATATGAGAGAAGGAAAGTTGCTACTCACCATATAGTGGAGATGCTGAGCCGCGACAGGCACAACAAAAAGATTCACACAATTATAGCTTTCAGCCATTAAGGCCTTTGTCAGCAGTAGACATGCATACACACACACACACACACACACACACACACACACACTCAATCAAGCACAACTTGCACACACATCTGCAGTCTCAGAGAGCTGAAACTACACTGCAAGCAGCAGCACCAGTGCATGATGGGAGTGGCGACTGGGTAGGGGTAAGGAGGAGGCTGTGGCAGGGAAGGGGAGGGATAGTATGGTGGGAGTGGCGGACAGTGAAGTGTTGCAGTTTAGAAGGTAGGAGAGAAGGTGTGGAGGGGGAGGGGGTAAGTAGCAGAAATGAGAGAAATAACAATAAAAATAAAAGAAATTAAAAGACAGGGTGTGGCGGTGAAATGACGGCTGTGTAGTGCTGGAATGGGAACAGGGAGGAGGCTGGATGGGTGAGGACAGTGACTAGCAAAGGTTGAGGCCAGGAGGGTTACGGGAACATGGGATGTATTGCAGGGAAAGTTCCAACCTGTGCAATTCAGAAAAGCTGGTGTTGGTGGGAAGGATCCATATGGCACAGGCTGTGAAGGAGTCATTGAGATGAGGGATACCATGTTTGGCAGAGTGTTCAGCTACAGGGTGGTGCAGTTGTTTTTTGGCCACAGTTTGTCGGTGGCCGTTCATGTGGACAAACAGCTTGTTGGTTGTCATGCCTACATAGTATGCAGCACACCGGTTGCAGCTTAGCTTGTAAATCACGTGACTGGTTTCACAGGTAGCCCTGCCTTTGATGGGATAGGCGATGTTAGTGACCGGACTGGAGAAGGTGGTGGTAGGAGGATGTATGGGACAGGTCTTGCATCTAGGTCTATTACAGGGGTATGAGCCGTGAGGTAAGGGATTGGGAGCAGGGGTTGTGTATGGATAGATGGGTGTATTGTGTAGGTTCGATGGACACACAATACCACGGTGGGAGGGGTGGGAAGGATGGTGGGTAGGACATTTCTCATTTCAGGGCACAATGAGAGGTAATTGAGAGGTACTCGAAAGCCAATTTCTACGGTGCTATGACAATTGTGAGTGGCAAAATCATCAAAATATATTAGTTCAGTTTCAAATTTTGAATTATTACTTATCTTCCATGTTCTTGGAATAATTTTCCACTGGGCTATGTAACTGTCAAAAATTTTTAAATGAGCATGTACAGGTACACTTTTAGTGTGGAAGCATCAATTAATGCTAAAAAATTATGCAGATGTTTTATAAACCTCATAAATTCATTGCTGAAAAATATCCTCATTGGTGAATTTGAACACCACATACTGTGCAGTCCTTGTTCTGTTTTTGAAGTTCCATGCCAATCTTGTTGTGATGTAAAGGCAGTTGCTGGCGAACTGCAACTCTAGCTGCCTCAAACAAATAATAATACAACACAAAACAAATATTTGTACTATCACATAATATATATGTATGAAAATAGGCACTGGTCTATTATTTAAAAGACATAATTTTTAACATAAAATTAACTACCAACATCTTTACTCACTTGTTGATGAGGGTACAGAAAACTTTGCAACTCTGACTCTTAAGGACAAAAAAATCTCTAATTTAATTCCGCAAAAATTCTTTACTCTCATCATACTCAGAAACAAAAGACACATAAGTCACACCTGAGTAGGGGTGGTAGCTTGTGTTCTACATTGGTGCAACTGTTATACGATGCCCAGTTTCATCACATTAAAAATGTAAATGTCATGTGACTAGGGTCTCCCACTGGGTAGACCATTTGCCTGGTTCAAGGCTTTCGATTTGACGCCACTTTTGCGACTTGCTTGTCGAGGGGGATTAAATAATGATGATTAGGACAACACAACACCCAGTCTCTGAGGGGAGAAAATCTCCGACCCAGCTGGGAATTGAATCTTTTTTTTTTTTTTCAAACGTATATTCACTTTTATTTACAAAATAACAAATTTCGTTTTACAAATACAGTTTGCATTTTACTTGTAAAGACGAGACAATCCATTCTTTACTTTTATTTTTCTGTTACTGTCCAGGTAATTATATCATTTGGGGCTTTTTTTTTTTAATATTTTTCAAGAGTCTGTCAGTCTGAGTTTGTTAGTGGTTTCTTGTACTGTTTATTGTTGCAGTTTAGCTTTTTCTGAGACTTTGTACACTACATTTGTATATGTGGCAGAAGGAATGTGGAATAGGCATTGATTGTATGATCTAGTTATTTACACAGAATAATTAATAAATAAAAGTTATTTTATGGAAATTTTGCTTATTACTAGTTATTTTATTATTATTATTGTTATTATTTTTATACATATTTTGAGTTGTGGATGTGCTCTATTCATTTTAAGATAATGTTGAATTATTACAATCTTCTTATTAATTCTTGTGTTAGAAAACAAAGAGGGAGGCATTTCACGTTAGGTCTTGAAAATGAGACCTTAGTGGGATATGCACTATACATGAAATCAGTTTGATGGAAATATTAACGAGTGTATCAATTGTCAGCTGTTGTTTGATGAGTAAAGTGGTATCCACAGGTGAAACACTCATGAAAAACTATCTTAACATATTAAACAATCCATGACAAAAGAAAGGGACATTACCATTTTAGCGAATTATTAAACCTATTTTTTTTTTTCAGATTGAGCAAAGAGCATTACACTAGGAAGCATTATACAGTGCGATTGTAGAGCTAGTTTAATACAGGTAGTGCGGGAGAGTAAGACTAAAAGGAGGAAACTATTCGTAGTGGAAGAGAGACATATATAAGCATGTGAATCACTAGTTTGTTGTACTGGTAGAACTGTAATAGTTTTGTGGTACTCACAGTTGCATGCACCTAACGATTGCACACGATGGAGGGGGACGGAAAACAACACTTGGAGCTATGGTTATGTTGACACGATATTGGAAACTTTTACATGTTAAATCACTTTTCACTGTCACATTTTTTTTTTTTAAAACACTTTAGCACTTTAACACACATATCACTGTTGGTGCTTTTGGGGTGTGGGAGAGCATCTGCGACTGCGCCAAGGGCATGGGGGGGGGGGGGGGGGAGGGGGTTGTGTGGCGGTGGGCGGCGGTGGCGGCAGCGGTGACGGTGGCGGCGGCGACGGCAACGGCGGTGGCGGACACGTCATGTGGCGGCAGACAGGGCGTCCCTGAAGGCAGCGGTCAGCGGGATCTCCAGGAAGTTGTGTGTGGAAGGTCTCGCGGTATTTGGCGTGTTGTTTTGCCTTCTAGCGCTCTTCCCACAAGTCTGTGAGGAACTGCATGCTGTCTGACTGCTATTTGGTAATGACTGCGTGTGCAGTCATGGCGAGTATCCACACCGTGGCCGTTCGTTTTGGCCTAGGGAATGGTTTTGCATCACGGACGGTGAGAGCCATGACTTGGATGTTTCTTGCGTCACTTCTGTTTATGTGGGCTATTATTTTCTTGCTTGTCTCCCATATGTTGCTGGTTGCCCTGCATAGGAATCGGTGTTCTACAGTGTCCATTTCGTTGGAGGTTTCACAGTTGGGTGATTCTTTCATACGAATTAGTGCCAGCCACTCGTTGGTCAGTACGGTGTTGTGCACTACTTTGTAGCACGTAGATCTGGCGTGCTCCGGTATTGCTTGTTCCGAGATGTTTTTCCAGACGACTGGCCAGTCGTGCTCTGGAGATTTTATCTCGATTCTTGTTCTGTGTGTTTGCCCTCTTAGTGCGCCGTAGATGTTTTTCGCCATCCTTAGTTGCGGGTTTGTTACGGTGGGCAGTGCATAGCTCTTATCGAGGATCAGTTGCCTGATGTGTCACATCTTAAACGGTATGTGACTGGTGTCTACCGGCGCTTCTTCCAATTGTGGCCTGTAGATGTTTATTAGGCAGGCCGTGATGCTGTCTTTGTTTTTGCCCTCCATTTGGATTGCTCTGTGGAGGAGCAGCACAGCACACTTTGTCCTGACGTCCACCAGCCCCAGCCCTCCTTCCTCCTTCTTCATTGAGCACATCGCTTGCGATACTTTGAATATCTCCCGCCTCCACAGCAGGTAGTAGATGGCTCATTGTATCACCCGTGCAATTTCTGTTGGTGCAGTCAGTATCTGTGCCACGTACCAGGCTTTCGACAGGATTGTTGTGTTGATCAATCCTGCTCTTTGTCCTAATGTTAGATGTCTACTCGAGTGAGTCCTGGTGAGCCCTCGTATTGTATGTAGGGTCATTCGCCAGATTTGTGTCACCATCTTTAGTGGGCATTTTTGAAGCTGTATCCCTACTGTTTTGTGGGTCTCAGTTTCTCGATACCACTCCCTGTTGATGGTCAGGCTTCCGTTGCCAATGGGGAGCAGAACAGTTTTTCTGGGATTGACCCTTGCTCCCGATGCGTTTTGAAATGTTTTGATTATCGGTTCTATTTCGTCTATCTCCTGCTCGTTGTTGACAAAGATTCCCACATCGTCGGCGTAGGCCATGCATGTGACCTTCTGTTGCCCGATTTGGTAACCGTGCAGGCTTGCAGCCAGTTTACGTAGCAGTGGGTCAAGCGCTGCCGCGAAGAGGGCCATGGGCAACGGGCAGCCTTGTCCTACTGACTTCCCTAGTTGTATTCTTTTTGCTGTCCATCCATTCACAGTTGTTATCGATGTGGCGTTCGTTAGAAAGTTTCTTATAATTTTGGTGAATTTTTGTCCAAGACCGAGTTTTGTTAACGTTTGCAGGAGATATCGGTGGCTGATCCTGTCGAAAGCCTTGTGGAAGTCAACAGAAATTATTGCTGCAGTCATTCTGTTGGTGGCGGCATGCGCAATCACGTCTGTGTATGCGGAGGTGGCATCGAATATGCTCCTCCCGAGCACTGCACACATTTGCCACGGGCTGATCGCCTTCATTAACGCAGTCTCGATGTTATTTGCGAGGCATTTCGCAGCAATCTTGTAATCTGCATTCAGCAAGGTTATGGGCCTGAACTCCTCGATGTGTTTCGCTGCCTGTGTTTTTGGGAGAAGGATTACCGTCCCTTCCAGAAAGGAGGCCGGTACTGCTGTCCCATTTAGGATTTCGTTCACCATTTCTGTCAGATGTCTTCCTACTTGGTCCCAGAGCTGGCTGTAGAATTCCTTGGGATGCCGTCGGCTCCTGGTGCTCTGCCGTTTGCGCTGTCTTTGAGGATGGCTCTCACCTCATCCTCCGTCACGTTTTCGGTCAGTAGCACCCGGTCTTGATTGGTCAACAGCCGACGTGTTTCCAGCAGGATGTCTGCCGTTTCGGTATCGTCCGTCTCTTCGCTTCTGAAGAGCTTTTCGAAGTGGTTTCCCATGTGGTCCACAATTTCCCACTTTGTGGACAGCTTGTTTCCGTCCTCATCGAGGAGTTCGGAGATAACCTTGCTGTTGGCCCTTTGCCTTTCCCTGACTAAGTGGTGCAGTGTGGCAGGCTCATCCTCAATGACGCCATGCGTTTGACTGCGAGTGATGACGCCTTCCATTCACTGCCATTTCATGTTGAGCAGACGTGCTTTTAATCTTCTCACGCACATCAGGAACTGTGGGTCATCTGCAGGGGCGTTCAGTGCGTCCTTAAGACAGAGTGCATAGAAGTGTGCTGTGCTTTTCTTCCACTATGCTTTTTCCGCGCTGTATCTGATCAGTGCTCTTCTGATCGCTGGCTTGGCAAGTTCTGTCCACCACTCTATAGTGGAGTTGTATGTGTGACGTCTTTCTGAGCATTTCCCTACTGTCTCGGAGATTTCTGATCGTAGTTTCTCATCTTTGAGGTGTTTTACGTTTAGTTTCCATCTCGCCTTTTGTCCAGCGGTCTTTCTTCTCGGCAGGTGGATTTTGGTTTCATATGCACAGTGATCAGAGAAAATCGCTGGGCAGACCTCTACGTGTGATACAGAGGCAGCCAACTCTCTGCTCATGTACACCCTGTCTAATCTGCTTTTCCCCCTGTTGTAGTGAAAAGTGAACTCTGTGTTCTCTTTGTTAAGCAGACACCACGAGTCGTCAAGTTTTAGACTCCTTATGAGCTCTTGCAGCTCCACGCATAGATTCGGTACTGGGATCTGATCTTCTGGCACAGCTATGCAGTTAAAATCTCCTCCTAGCACAATGTTGGTGTCATTGTGCGGGAGGAGTTCGCAAATGCATTCATTGAAATATTGTCCTCTCCCCCTCTTGTTCTCTGACCCCGACAGTGCGTATACGTTTATGAACTCTGTTCCTGATATTTCTACTGCGATCCCGCTTCCATCTATCATTAGTTTTGGCTCCCCTGTCCCTATTTCTTCTCCTATCATAATCGCTGTCCCTCGTCGGGTTTCGGGGTTGATGTTGCTGATAACTTTGTATCTGGGTACCTCTTCTATTTGAGTCGTTAGCACCTCCTGCAGGAGAACTACGTCTGCGGTTCTATGCTGCAAGAACTCTGATAGGGCGTCTAATTTTACTGAAGAGCTCATTCTACTGACATTGCATGAGAGGATCATGTGCGTTGTTTTACTGTGCATTTAATATGAGAGGTGTCGGGTGCTTTTCTGGGGCGGGTCAGGCATGTGCTGTGGCCGGTCAGGCTGTAGGACGATGTCCTCGGGTTTGCCGGTGTGCGTTACGGTTTTTGCGGGTGGTGCATCTGATGATTCTCCATCAGATGTCTCCATCAGTTCTGCGTTATCGTGGCTCCTCCTGGCACCTTTCCTTTTCGGTTTTGTCGGCTTTTGCCGCTCTGTGTCGGTGTCCTTCCTCTCTTCGTCCAACTCTTTGAGTATGCGTGCAATTTTGTTAACAGATTTCTCGATGCCGGCCTCGCGCATCTCGCTAAACGTTTGTGGCGTGTTGCTGCTGGGTCTGGCCGTCTGGCTGGCCACAGCTGCTTCCCGGGTGGGGGCGTCGACCTCCGCCACCCTCTGCCGCCGGACGGCAGGGGAGGGGGCGGGGGCTGCGGCCACCTCACTCTCCGTTGCGCCTTCGCCCTCCGAGTCGGAGCTGAGCTGACGTTTCTCTCCTGTGCTACCTGCGCTGGCCACGGCCGGGGCCGGGACGGCGGCAGGGGGTGGGGCAGCCGGTGGGCCCTCCGTGGCGGCGGCTCTCGGGGCTGCCGCTTCCGCTGTCGCTTCTGTGGCTGCTATGGCTACGACCGGCTCTTCGTTTAAATGTGGCCCGTCTCCAGCTACAGCTCCGGCGTAGCTGCCAGTAATGTTCTGTTGCTCGGCATTCGTATTGAGTTGCCGTGGCAGTTGCGCCGGTCGTTTGCTTCTCGGGCAGTTTGTGCGCATATGCTCTGTGGAGTTGCATAAGGAGCACATCTGGGGCTGGCCATTGTACTGCACCGCTCCCCTGTGCCCTCCAATCATCACGAAAGATGGCTCGTGTTTCTTTAACACCAGCGTCACAGCCCTGACGCTTGAATCGACCTCGTATCTGTGTCCCGCTCCCCAAAATTCACAGTTCACCGACAGAACTTCTCCGTACAGTCTGATACATTGTGCAACTTCCTCGTCCGGCACTTCAAAAGGCAGATTGTAGACCTTCAAGTGCCTCACACCGTAACCAGCGTACGAGATTTTTACGTCACTCACATCACTGTCCCTGTGCGTGAATTTCCATATGCCACTGTGGGTGGTGACGAAGGTTTCACATCGTACGAGTGTTTTTAACTTAATGAAAAGACTGTCTACTGTGAAGTCCAGCATCAGTCATTCGAGTTTGTCGTCCTTTATCCTCAGTTCACTAAACATCCATTTCTCAATTTCAAAGGACGTTGGCCTAACGAATTCTCGGTCAAATTGCAATTGCAGCGTCGTATTAGATCAGTTGTAAGTAGTCATTCTGACTCACCAAATCGTTGAAACTCACGTGCCCTTAGGATTGACATTCTGTCATGCTGACCACTCAGCTACTAGGGGTGGACTTTATCACATTGCCTGCAATAGCATATTCATACCTGTGATGAAACAATGTGCATTACTTTGGACTGGAGTTTGACTAGTTTGCCTGTACCTAGTCTAATATAATCATACTGCATCACAGAATTACCAAAAATTAAATATTTTTATAAAATTAATTCAGCAGATGGTTTAATTGCCAAATACCCAAAAAATATTCCCACATGCTGAGAATATAGTGGACCTCGCTAGATCGGTAATAAAAACTTCTTATATTAAACTTAGATGCAAAATTAATTAGTGCTGGGTTTTTATTTCATAATAAACAAACACACACCTCTTACAATATTTCATTAATATTTGGCAGATGCAAGGCATAGTTGCAAACATCTTCACACCCACCAACTTTGACTCAAATATCAATTTGGACATACACATACTGAGCTGAAGACAAACCAATCTGAACTGAACTGGCCTACAGTCACAGCTGTGTTAACTTTGATAACTTTTGAGAGTGAATTTAAGCTTCCTTCTGTGTTATTATTTATGATATAATTAAATTTGTATAATGCAAGTAATTTCACAACTGATTTATTATTCTGTATCACTTGTTATTTTTAACTAAGATAATCACAATCATAATATTCATTAACATTTCTTTATACTGTAGAAACTACAGACAGATCTACATTCATCTTTCACTTCTTGTAATTCGGAAATGTTTTGCTTACTAAAGGATTTAACATTTGCACACACTTTTATTATTATATTTATTTTTTACAATGAACAAAATTTTTATGAAACTATCATCTTTTTAAGACAATTTTAAGATTTAGATGATGTGAACAATGCATTGCTCCATACATGCATATTGTTGATAGACATTATTATTTTACAAAATTACTATATTGAAGCTGTAAATGAAAGAAATAGAATTGAAAATTAATCAAAATTGGGAAATATCTATGCAAAGCCAAATGACAATGCAAAGACTAAAGAGATAAGTTATGAATATGAAATACCTGTATATATCAGGTTGTACAGTAGTTTTGTGTGCCATGTTCTCAAATACAGTACAATAAGAGCCTCAATTTTAATGGTGATTGATTGATGATGATGATGAAGTCCCGTACTCCGTAACAGAGTGTAGGGGACGATGCAGGAGGCCCGCACTGCTATACTAGGCAAGGTCCTAATGCAGATGGTTTGCCATTGCCTTCCTCCGACCACAATGGGGATGAATGATGATGATGAAGATGACACAATAACACCCAGTCATCTTGAGGCAGGTGAAAATCCCGGACCCCGTGCTCGGGAAGCAAAAACACTACCGCGAGACCACGAGCTGTGCACAGTGATCGATTATGTAGAAAAAATGGCTTTAGAGCATACCTTTAAAATATACATAATAAAATTTGGGTTTTCCATATTGTTAATGTTATATTTCAAATTTTCTGTTACCTTCTGGACAGCCCTCATACTTCTTGACACTCACAGTTTACAGTTGCACAGTTAAATTAGTTCCCACTGTGGCCAAATATAGTATTTGATTATGCTTTCACCAAGACTAAGAAAAGTATGGTGGAATGTGCATTAACAACCTTTGTGATACTCTCACTTCCCTTCCCAGTCAGAGTAGTGACTGGAGGTCTGTGCGTTCCTTACTCCTGTAGTAACTACAGCTCATGTGGTTTCCTCTCCAGCAGGTGCAGAGCCAGGACTCACTGTCGTGGGGAGAAGTGCGGCCGCAACGCGATGCCTCCTCCTCTGCTGACACGGTGAGTCTGGCAGCCGCTGCTTTTTTCCCATCTGAGGATAGACCCTCTTTCAGGGAACTTTCACTTTCACCTTGGATGAGCAAAACTGAAGTTGTAGATATAGTGAGCTCGTGAAACAAGTCTTGTACAGCTAACCGAACTATGAAGCAGCCCAAGTGAAGGTTGGATTGGAAAAACGCACCCATCTACAGGAAGAGTATCGGAAGTGATAAAATGTTGTATGAGTGTGGAGAGGAGCATGTTTGGAAGAGATTGATCCAGTTACATGTAAACTACTGTAAGTGTAAAATAGTGTTATAGATCAGGACAATCATAAAAAAGTCAGCAGGCTACCATATTGTTGATGAGAAAGAATACTACACCACTGGCCATTAAAATTGCTACACCACAGAGATGACGTGCTACAGACACAAAATTTAACCGACTGGAAGAATATTCTGTGATATACATATGATTAGCTTTTCAGAGCATTCACACAAGGTTGGCGCCAGTGGCGACACCTACAATGTGCTGACATGAGGAAAGTTCCCAAACGATTTATGATACACAAACAGCAGTTGACCAGCGTTGCCTGGTGAAACGTTGTCGTGATGCCTCGTGTAAGGAGGAGAAATGCGTACCATCACGTTTCTGACTTTGATAAAGGTCGGATTGTAGCGTATCGCGATTGCGGTTTATCGTATGCGACATTGATGCTCGTGTTGGTCGAGATCCAATGAATATGGAATCGGTGGGTTCAGGAGGGTAATACGGAACACCGTGCTGGATCCCAAAGGCCTCGTAACACTAGCAGTCGAGATGACAGGCATCTTATCCGCATGGCTGTAACGGATCGTGCAGCCACGTCTCGATCCCTGATTCCACAGATGGGACGTTTCCAAGACAACAACCATCTGCACGAACAGTTCGACGATGTTTGCAGCAGCATGGACTATCAGCTCGGAGACCACGGCTGTGGTTACCCTTGACGCTGCATCACAGACAGGAGCACCTGCGATGGTGTACTCAACGATGAACCTGGGTGCACGAATGACAAAACGTCATTTTTTCGGATGAATCCAAGTTCTGGTTACAGCATCATGATGGTCGCACCCGTGTTTGGCGACATCGTGGTGAACGCACATTGGAAGCGTACATTCGTCATCGCCATACTGGGGTATCACCCGGCGTGATGGTATGGGGTGCCACTGGTTACACGTCTCGGTCACCTCTTGTTCACATTGACGGCACTTTGAACAGTGGACGTTACATTTCTGATGTGTTACGACCCGTGGCTCTACCCTTCATTCTATCCCTGTGAAACCCTACATTTCAGCAGGATAATGCACGACCGCATGTTGCAGGTCCTGTACGGGCCTTTCAGGACACAGAAAATGTTCGACAGTTGCCCTGGCCACCACACTCTCCAGATCTCTCACCAATGGAAAACGTCTGGTCAATGGTGGCAGAGCAACTGGCTCGTCACAATAAGCCAGTCACTACTCTTCATGAACTGTGGTATCGTGTTGAAGCTGCATGGGCAGCTGTACCTGTACACGCCATCCAAGCTCTGTTTGACTCAATGCCCAGGCATATCAAGGCCATTATTATGGCCAGAAGTGCTTGTTCTGGGTAGTGATTTCTCAGGATCTGCACACCCAAATTGCATGAAAATGTAATCACATGTCAGTTCTAGTATATTATATTTGTCCAATGAATACCCTTTTATTATCTGCATTTCTTCTTGGTGTAGCAATTTTAATGGCCAGTAGTGTATAATTGTAAAACTTGCACCATGTCATAGTGAGAGGTAGTAATTACGATAGCAGAACCATTCAGATTTTTACACTAAAATAGGATGAATCAGTGGCTTGTTTCATTTGGGTATCAGTACAGATTTTGTGGAAACTGTATCAAACAGTTCCTCAAAATCTGTAAATCCCAGAAAAACTGTTAATTCATATTCGCTTTTCTGTTCCATAACTTGGACATTTTTAATGATTTGCAAATTTTCCCTTTTGCTGTTTCACTTAATTTTTAATTTGCTGTGAGTTCCATTAATCCCAGTAACATAAGAGTTGCTAGGATATGGGAAATGACTTAGTATTCTTGTACTACTTACAAGCAAGAATATTTCGTAAAATTTTCTATAATGGATACAGTAGCGTTGCAGTGTTTCCCTTTCTTTGTGTGTGTGTGTGTGTGTGTGTGTGTGTGTGTGTGTGTGTGTGTGTGTGTGTGTGTGTGTCAACTTGACTGTAAAACCGTGAGTAGGTAAAACAGTGTGTCAGATCTGTCAGAGTGACATGGTCTAAGTTAGCTTTGACTATTCTTCTTCCAATACAGCCATGTTTCTGTTTTGTTATATTGGTGTGGCTAATCTGTACCACAGCTGGGCACGATCTTATTCCTCTTGACTTTGTCTCCAGGTAGGATGATGCTGTAAGAGTGCATCTCACTACTTCCAGCTACTGAATGCTTAACACATCTTCAAAAATAATCTTCTGTATTGTTTCAACTATGTATGTGAGTTGTGAAGACAGATCAAAATATCAGTAACTCATAAATTCAAATACATCAGTCAATATATCTGACCACATTGCACTTGGGTTAAGATCTAAGACTTAAAATCTTCATTTGTCTTGAATGTGTACATTGTAGAATATCCGATTTCTGTGAAGTGTTCATGACACCTTCAAGGGGCGTCACCAAGCCATAAATGTCCACATTCAGCAAGTGCTACCACACTCACCATACTTTGCCTTGCCCCTGCAATGTTACATCACTGCATATGCACCGTGTGCACAGATCACAGGTCAGGGCAAACACAGTGTGTTTTTCCCACTACATAAAATGTTTATAAGAGACATAACCATCTTTTGGCAACATGAGTATTCTCAGTGGAACATTACTCATTCTCACAAATAATGCATGTTACACTACAGTGTACAATGTGGTAGGTAGGTTCATGGTATTACTCAAATCAATTAATGTCAGATTAGGTTCTGGTTGTGGCCTTTCGTCACAAGTTTGGTTTGATGCAACTCTCCATGCTACTCTGTCCTGTGAAAGCCTCTTCATCTCTGCATAACTAATGCAACATACATCAATGTGAAGTTCTTTATTACAGTCAAGCCTTTGTATGTCTTTATAAATTTTTACTTCCCTCTCCCATTGCCAAAAAAATTCATGATTCCTTGATTCTCAGGATGTAATCTATCATTCAATCCCTTCTTTTAGTCAAATTGTGCCATAAATTTCTTGTCACCCCGGTTTCAAGTTGTGCCATAAATTTCTTGTCTTCCCGGTTTGATTCAGTATCTCCTCATTTGTTATGTGATCTTCAGCATTCTTCTGTAGCACCAAATTTCAAAAGCTTCTGTCCTCTTCTCGTCTCAATTGCCTATCGTACATGTTTCTCTTTGTTACAAAGTTATGCTCTAAATACCTTCAGAAAAAAACTGATAACACTTAAATTTTGTATTATATGTAAACAGATTTTGCATTTTCAGAAATGCTGTTCTTGTTACTACCAATCTGCAATTTATGTCTTTCCTACTTTGGGCATCATCAGTTTCTTTCCTGCCCAAAAAAGCAAAACTTATCTTCCACTTTTAGTGTCTCATTTCCTGATATAATTCCCTCCACACTGCCTGATTTAATTTGACTACACTCCATTAGTTATGTTTTACTTTTATGATTTTCATCTTTCAACCTCTTTTCAAGACACTACCCATTGCATTCAACTGCACCTCTAAGTCCTTAGACACCTCTGACGAAATTACGCTTTCATTGGCAACCTTGGAGTTTTTATTTATTGAGTTTTTATTTCTTCTCCCTCAACTTTAATTATCCCCTTGCTTTCTCTCACAGCTTGTTCAATTCACAAATTGAATAACTTAAGAACAGGCTACAACCCTGTCTCATTCCCTTCTCAACTATGGCTTATCTTTCATGTGCTTTGACTCTTATAACTGCAGTCTGATTTCTGTACAAGTATTTTATCCCCATTGCATCTCTCAAAGCTACCCATTCTTCACCTGTGACATTCCTTTCCCGGGTTTCAGCCCAGTGTTGCTGAAAGCTCCCTTTAAAACTTTGTACAACTTCTGTTTCTCTCGATTTATCCGTGCCCTATCTCCTTAACTTCCTACCTTTTTGCAGCTTCTTCAGTTCTGGTCTGCAATTCATAACCAATAAATTATGGTCAGAGTCCACATCTTCCCCTAGAAATGCCTCACAGTTTAAAATCTCATTTCAGAATTTCTTCCATACCATTATATAATGTGTCTGAAATCTATCAGTATCCGCAGGTCGTTTCCATTGTTACAAAATTCTTTTGTGATTCTAAACCCTTTGTACTCTGTAATGCAGACACATGGCATCTCCATGCACTCTTATTTAAATCACTGTCACCCGGGCAGTCAGCACGCCACAGAGAATTGCACAAATCTCTTGGTGGAAACAATGAAGCCACTGACCAATGGTTAAGGTATATATTAAAATAGAAAATGTGCCTTTGTCCAAACATATTTACATAACCATTACAATACAAATCTTTTCACTGTGTGATATTTTGTGAAACTCTTCAGGGTGGACTGCTCCCATCACCATTTCTCTCGAATTGTTTACAAATGAATCACTGCCATCATCATCTCTTCCTCAGAGAGGACTGTGTGTGAAGAACTAGACATTTCATGTCCACTATCTTGAATGTAACAGTTACAGCCTTTTTATCAACACACCTGCTACAGTTCATGTTTGCAGCTTATGCATGCTCAGTGCTGGGATTATCAGCAGTCACATCTGCTATAGTTTGATAATGAGTTAACAAAGGCTTTCCTAGATGGCAGTACTATGAAGCATTCATGCCTAGTATAGTCTGATTCGAGAGTGGAGTATGTGAGAGCTACAAAAAATTGTGTCGAATAAGGCTCAACATTGGAGTGAAAACCAAAATTTGCAATGTCAAGTGCCATTCACTGTTGGGAGTGGAGAGGGTTAAACCTAGTATTATCAATCATTACATTGCACTCTATGCAAAATTCTAGCAGGTGGCTTCCTCTCTCATTCCTCCCCCACTGCGTGCTCTCCTACTATTGTTCCCTTTTCTCTTTTTCCTACGTTCAATTCCACTCTCACAACACAAATGAATTTTCATTTCCTTTAACTGTCTAAATAATTTCCTTTATCTCATCATACATTTTTTTTAAATTCTTAATCTGCAGAGCTAATTGACATATAAACTTGTACTTTTGTAGGGGGGGGGGGGGGCCTCATGTCTGTCTTGGTTACGATAATCCATTTACAATGCTGTTCATAGTAGCTTATCCAGATTCTTATTTTCGTGTGCATTATTAGGCCTACTCCTGCATTATCCCTCCTTGAGTTTGTGTTGATAATCCTATACTAACATAACCAGAAGACCTGTTCATCCTGCCACAATGTTTCACTAATTCCCATAGTATCTAACTTCAGTTCCATTTCCCTTTTTAGATTCTGTCATCTACCTACCAGATTAAAGAATCTAACATTCCTCACTCTAACCTTTAGAATGCCAGTCTTGTTTTTTCTGATGACATCATCCTTCTGAGTAGTTCTTACCTGGAGATACAAATGGGGAACCGTTTTACCTCCATGATATTTTACACAAGAGGATGCCATCATCACTATGCCACACAACAGAGCTACATGCCCTCAGGGTGAAAAAAGTAATGACTGTAGTTTCCCCTTGCTTCCAGCCATTTGCAGTACCAGCACAGGCAAGCCCATGTTGGCTAATGTTACAAGGCAAAATCAACCAATCATCCAGACTGTTGCTTCCGCAACTACTGAAAAGGCTGTTGCTTCTCTTTAGGAAGCACACATTAGTCTGATATCTCCACAGATACACCTTTGTTGTGGTTGCACCTGCTGCATGGCTGTCTGATTCATGGAGGCACATATGCCACCCCACTTCAGCAAGGCCCATGGTTCATGGTGGGGCAACATCATAACACATAAAAATAAATAAAGTACTTAAATATGACAAGTTCCTGTGTAAGGGTAGAGTTTGTGTTATTATTACGTAAGTTCAGGTGTGACCTCATGTTGTGGCTATGATATCCACATCTAGTATTGAAAAGAGAGTACTTTTTATTAATGACACATATGAGGGAGAAGATATAGTAAGATGTCATTGTAAAAACCTGTAATTTCCAACAGGTTACTGGAAGAGTGTCTCGTACTGAATGCATATAACTCTTGTCTGAGTGCCAAATATTTTTTTGCCATGGACTGATTATGACCAAAAGGTGATGCTGTCAGACAACAGTGCATGGAAATATCCCATTTAAGCAGCTCTGGTGGCATTCTTATGTGTAGATGATGCAATTATGCACAAGAAATATTCTGCAGAATGAAATCTTTTTGCCAGATCTAGGATATGGTAGGACCAATGCAATTTGTTATCAATTTGGATGCCTAAGGACTTAGCACAGTCCACTTGCTGTATTCCTTTTTTTTTTTTGTCCATTAAATTTTATATTTATGTCCTCATGTTTTTTCTATGTCACACCAAAATGATACGTAATGAGTGCTTTATTTTTGACATTCTGGGAGAATCCATTACAGCTAAATCATTTGAGGATATTATTAAATATGCTGTTTGTTGATGTTTGCTAGCTGCTTCACCACTAGGAAAGACGTATCACCAGCAGAGGGGATGAACTTGCTCACTGTGATGGTACAGAGTGGGAGGTCATTTATAATACAAGAAACAGGAAGGGCTCCAGCACTGAATGCTGTAACCTTGTGGCACTCCAGTGTTGACTGTGTTCCTCTTAAAACTCTCTTTGATCCAGAATAATTTCTCAGCTGATACAGACAAAAGCCTCAGAAACTTCACATAGGATTCTGATTGATGCCAGTCTACTGATACAGTATTGGTGAAGATGCAACGAGTATTGTCTGTTTATAGTCCGTGCCAGAAATGAAACTGACATTGACTGAGAATGCCATGGCTGTTCAAGTGATAAATGGTTCATCTGAAAAGCTCCTTGAAAAGTGGTTTCACACAAGCATATTTTAATCTCAGTGGGACAGTATGTTGTGCAGGGATTCATTTAATACATAAGATGGGGCTGCACTAGTACACCTCACCTTGATGTCCAGAGATGGATATTTGTATTCACTGGACGTGGACATTAATATGTTCAGCAGAAATGATTAACATTTGAACCCTGTCAGCCCTTGGGTTCAAGGTCAACATCGATATTGCAGTGCAACACCACCAACAGTAAAATGTGGCTGGGCTGTGGCTCTTATTGTCACTACAAACTGAAGGTAATGGATCAGTGTGACTTGAGCAAATGTGCAGGTTGCCTCATAGTGTATGCATTAGATCAGTGAGTTCAAAAGATGTTGCATTATTGGCATGAGAGAATGTGATGCATCCATCCGGGAAAATGCTGCTTTTGTGGGACAAAGTGTTTCAGCAGTGCAACGGGTATGTACAGAATGGTTCACTAAAGGCTGTAGATCCTGATAATATGGGTCAGGATACATCACCCAGGCCACCCCCCCGAAAGTCTGACACCTCATCCGAATGACATTGTAGGACAGATCTGTGTCGTCCTCAGCCTCAATGCAACAGTGTAACACATTGTACACTATCAGGGGTGACAGTCCATCACTATTTATCGTGGCACGGGTTACGTATGTGTCATCCACTTCTCCACCTACCTTTGACAAATGTGCAGAAACATGCTAGATGGCAATGGTGTATGGAACGACGCGTCACTGGGGAGAGGAATGGCAGCAGATAGTGTTTTCAGACGAATCCAGGTTCTGTTTTTTTAATGATGGCTGTCTTTCATTTTAACACAGACAGGGGAAACAGCATTTGCACAAGGCACAAGGCATACCAAATCACTGGACTTGTTGCCCATCGAAAAGGTGTGGAGTATGGTGAAACAACAGGTGCAGTGGTGTGACCCAGTGCCAACCACCACAGACGAACTTTGGAACAAGGTGAATGCAGTGTGGATTGCTATACCACAGGACACCATTTGCACCTTACACACATTGATGCCATTGTGCATGGAACAAGTTGTCAGTGTCCGTGGTGGACCCTGTGCCTACTGGGCAACAGGACACATGCTGGACTGTGGTGACTGAAATGCTAATCATTTCTGCAGATCATACTTATGTACATGTCCTGTGAATATGACAGGCCTGCCTCTAGTAATTCAAGGTGTTCTTTTTTCTGAACAATTTTCATCTCTTTGACTGTCTTCTTGATCTCACTAAAAGTGATGGGACTTATGTGCATCTGATGGACTTTGGTGCTGCTAGATTTGTGCAAAGGGCTACTGCAGCACTCACTGAGCCTTTATGGCCAGTTTTCTCAGTAACTGTTGGGTGATCAAAAAGTCAGTATAAATTTGAAAACTGAATAAATCATGGTTTCAAATGGTTCAAATGGCTCTGAGCACTATGGGACTTAACATCTATGGTCATCAGTCCCCTAGAACTTAGAACTACTTAAACCTAACTAACCTAAGGACAGCACACAACACCCAGCCATGACGAGGCAGAGAAAATCCCTGACCCCCGCCGGGAATCGAACCCGGGAACCCGGGCGTGGGAAGCGAGAACGAAATCATGGAATAATGTAGATAGAGAGGTACAAATTTACACACATGTTTGGAATGACATGGGGTTTTATTGGAACCAAAAAAAGTACAAACGTTCAAAAAATGTTCGACAGATGGCGCTTCATCTAATCAAAGCAAAGCAAAGATGATGTTCTTTACAGGAAATGCTCAATATGTCCACCATCATTCCTCAACAATAGCTGTAGTCGACGAGTAATGTTGTGAACAGCACTGTAAAGCATGTCCAGAGTTATGGTGAGGCATTGGTGTCGGATTTTGTCTTTCAGCATTCCTAGAGATGTTGGTTGATCACGATGCACTTGTGACTTCACGTAACTCCAAAGCCAATAATCGCACGGACTGAGGTCTGGGGACCTGGGAGGCCAAGCATGACGAAAGTGGCGGCTGAGCACACGATCATCATCAAACGACGCGCGCAAGAGATCTTTCACGCGTCTAGCTGTACTTTTTTTTTTGGTTCTAATAAAACCCCATGTCATTCCAAGCATGTGTGTCAATTTTTACCTCTCTATCTACATTATTCCATGGTTTATTAAGTTTTCAAATTTATACTGACTTTTTGATCACCCGGTATATTGAAGATATTAGCAACTTACTCCTGGTTTTTTATTATATTTCCACCCTGATTTATTTCTGAATCAGACATGCACTCTACTTTTTTCCCAGACTCCCTTTTTATAACTTGACATTTTTTTCTCTTTCTTGCTGGAGTCATCAGTTTCATTTGTAATATACATAATTTTTAATTTTTAATGGGATAATCATATATCCTTCGTAATTCCCATAAGCTTATCTTTGTTCTATAGGAAATTCTGATCCTCTCAGTAATCCAGGGTTTCCTTTTAGTAGTGTGAGGACTGTTTCTTATGATTTCTTTTCTTTAGACATGCAGCTTCAAACACAGACTCAAACTCATTAGAGAACAGGTTAAATTTGTCATAAGCATCCCTTGTCATGTATATAGGACTGCAGGTGATCTACTACAAGTCGACATGGAAGGTTTCTGGGGTGTCATTGTTCACTGACATGGAAGATTTAAATGAATCTTTAGCTGTATCAGACAGCTGATGCATTTTCTGTAAGCAGCTGGCTGTCACGAACTCACAGTTCATTGAGGATATGGCTTACAATCATACAGCTTCTCCAGCCTCTGTCAATGAATATATATTGGCAATTGGGCTCTCCAGCTACTTTTTACATTAGTAGGAAAATTAACTACCATAGTTAGGTTAAGTGATTCCATCACATGATCTAGCTCTAGCTAATATTTTCAGTCAATAAATTTATATTAAAATCACCTGTGATAGTTAAATTCTTTGTTTTCAAAAATATTTGGTTCAAATGTTGTTGCATCTGGTTAAGAACTCGCAGTTTTCCCTTCAGGAGTCTATAAACTGACAGCAGTATGACTGACACATTATTTGCAGCAATTTCAGTTCCACAGAATGCAAAGAGTTTTAACATAAATTCTGCAGTAACTTGCTGCTTATGTGTGTCTATCAATTTGAGACATTTCAGTTCCAGTCATTACTTGGAGTTCTGTGAGATATAATACTTAGGTTCTGTGACATCTGGGTCAAGGTTAAAAGCTCCACTTTGCTTCTGTTGATAGAACACATACAGATTTTGTTATTGGCATTTCTTGTTGCATGTACTTTGCTAGCTAATCCCTAAATAACCTGAACTGTTTTTAACTCCTTTAGTAGGTTCACTGTTGCAGCAACTGTTTAACAGGTGATTACTTCTTACATTTGCTCCACTTAAACACTGACCAAAGCCTGTACTTCACTATTTTTGGGATAATACCATAATAAATCATCACTCAGAATAGTTGCTCTTCTTATCATAGAGTACTTAGTTCAAGACATTTCCAAAGGCTGGGTAGTCTTTGTAAAAGGCAGGCTATCACACTTTGTACCAGGTACACTATCCACCCCTGTTATTTGGATTCTCATCTGTGAACTCTCTGTGACTGGTGATCTCAGGGTTAGCATCACTGTCCCTAGATTGTGGTGTACTGAGTTCTGATTCCCAGTCAGGGCCGAGATTTTCTTCACTCGGGAGCTGGGTTGTTCTATCGTCCAAATCATTTCATTTAATCTTCATCACAAGCATGCACAAGTCACAAAGTGGGATCAAATAGAAAGACTTGCACCAAATGGCTGAGCAATCCCACCCACCTAATAATGCCATACAATAATTTTTCCCCCTTCAGTGAAATGGTTACATTGGGGGTGTTCCATAGCTCTAACAAAATCTCACATTTGGCATGGAGCTGTGTAGCTTCACTGATATTAGATTTTACTCTTGATTCTCCAGGTAACACGTACTTCTTGTCCGTAAGAGGTATGATGTACATAGCATCACACTGCTCATTTGAGGTCTTATTTATTACTTATCTTTGTTATTGTAATGTTTTTTCCTAGTGGGTTTAGGTGAAAACTGCATAGTGTGGAATTTTTTTCTGAAATTGATTACTGTATTTTCAACCAGTAACTGCACTTCATACTTCTTTTTTCATACGGGACCATTCTTTCAAGTCATGACAATGTGGTGCAGAAGAGATGAAGCCATTTGTTCTTTTCAGTTAATTCTTCTTCTAAGTAAGATTACAAGATCCCACCCCAAAATCCTTTCATTACACCAGGAAGGGAAAGGTATCTGTTATGTAATGCTGAGATCTTATCTCAACTCACTGATGTAGCTGTATTGAATTTTGTGCTTGACTTTATTATGCAAGTGTAAATGGTTTTACTTTGAAATTCAATGACCGTACTTTCCCCTTGGCTGTATGCATACAGTTCAGCTTTACTTTTATTAACTGTATAGCCACCTTGTTCTTTGGCTCATTGAATTCTAATTTTTCTTATGCTGTTTGTGTTAACATTAATGATTCTGCTTTACAGAGAGAACTGTGACAGGTTTATAGGTTATTATGTCTTGTCTCTCTCCTTTCTTGTGAAGAAAAATAACTTTGGTGTTTCAGTTTTTGGTACTCGTCTTGCTCAAGAGCGAGCAGCGCTTTTGGTGGGGGCAGTGGCCTTTCCCGGAAGAACCCTGCCACCAGCCTACAGGGGCACCCAGAATCAATTACCCCTTACCTGTCTAGCGGCGTAGATCGGCGTGCTCCCAGTGTCAGTCAGTTAACTTTGTATACTCACTGATATACTTCGGTATCCAGAAGTGATGGATAATCGCCCAGCATTGCAAGAAAATATGCAGAATACGAAGAAGAGGAGGTATTTGCGGAGTAACGAGTGTTCGATCCTCTCTAATATTATTACAACGTGTGTTAAAGAGGCGACCCAAAAAGAACTGTTGGCTAATATTACCAGTCCAAATCAAACAGCTGCAACTTTATGCAACGGTCAGCCTTGCCACAATAGGACACATAAGGAAGGAACGCGAAAATAAGCCGTGTCATTTGCTGGAACGCCACGAAAG
Organism: Schistocerca nitens; assembly: GCF_023898315.1. Lineage (NCBI taxonomy): Eukaryota > Metazoa > Arthropoda > Insecta > Orthoptera > Acrididae > Schistocerca > Schistocerca nitens. Next base: position 222,644,212 of record NC_064623.1, read on the forward strand.
AAAACTAATAATTTTGGGAGGAAAGCCATTGTAATAGACAGAGTCACAATCACGTAAAACCTTTGATGCTTGTGGAACAGCAGCATTTGAATGTATTCTGTCACTAAATCTCTATTTTGGTTACTACTCACCTGATTCTATGACATATTGCTTAAAACACGTGCGCATTAGCTGCTCTAAACTCTGCTGAGATTTCCTTTGAAACATGAACACCGATTCTGGAATCTAAGTAAGAGGTTTGACATACGAGGTGCGTTCACACATTAACTTTTATTTTTTGGTAAGAACTTTGTTTGTTAATCTACAGCAATGTTGTCCTCTTCAAAATATTCCCCGTTACATACTATACACTTATGCCAGTGCTTTTTCCAATTCCCAAAACACTTTAGGAACTCCTCGGGATATCACGTCCATTATAATTATCCGGGCTGTTATGCCGTGGTCGGTTGATGAATTCTGTGTCGATTCCCAACGTTTCATCTCCGACTGCGGGAGACATCTTCAAGGGGGTCCGTAGCTCAATGGAAGGTCCAACACACCCACTGGCTCACTACAGACTGCAGTCAGTAGCGAGCCAGTGGGTGTGTTGGACCTTCCATTGAGCTACGGACCCCCTTGAAGATGTCTCCCGCAGTCGGAGACGAAACGTTGGGATTCGACACAGAATTCATCAACCAACCACGGCATAACAACCCGGATAATTATAATGGACATGATATTTCCAGCTGTGAAAGTCTACATTTTCCTCGGGATAGTTTATAGGTCTCTTAACTGTACATTTTTAATCTCATCCATGCTTGTAAAATCGCTGTCCTTTAAGGCCTACTTTGAAATGTTTATACCACTTGTATGCCCTTGGTTTACTCATAACAGACTCACCAAAAGTAATATTTAACATTTCTAAAATTTTCACACACTTTATTCCATTCTTATAAAGAAATTTAATACAGATTCTCTAATCTATTTTTTTTTTTTTTTTTTTTTTACCGAACAATTAATCGTTGATGCTACCAAAACACATGTAACAGCTGCCAAAGAATAAATACCCAATATGCATAACAGTGTACACATACTTTTGAGACATGTTCATGAAGATAGTGACAAAAAGTAGTGCAAATCGGGCTAATACAACAAACAAAATTATAAATTCCTGGTACTTTTTAAATAATCTTCATGTTGTAAGAAGTGTTAAGTTTCAATGCAGCCCTCCAAAGGAAACTTCTACCTTTTAGTAGAAACACAAAGAACAATCCTTGAATTCTACAGACTGCTTGCATTATATGGGGTTCTTTTTACAAATAGCAATAGAGGTACATACATTCACATGAACAGGCATTCGGTTCTATGTTTGTAGTAGAGTCCTGACTTCTGTTCTTATGTTAATATTATTTACTCTATAATGTTGTGTTTGGAAGAAGCTATCGTCTTTTGTTCTCCTTATGTTCTTAATGCATTTGTCTAAAAATAAATGCAACCGGGACGTATCTGTACACGGCGTCACCACAGATTTAAAGCATGTGCCGCGGCAGGGCCGGTACTACGCTGTGAAACAGCCTGTAGAAGCGCCTCGTGACGTAGCTGGGTTGACAGAGTGGGGACTCGCTCGCTCGCTCTTCAGTTTACCGACAGAATATTTTTATGAGAACTTGACTAAGTTTTAAGCGGAGAAACTCTGACATCTAATTGATTATTAGGAAGCCTTTTGTTCCAATCAAATGTACTTTTCTAACACAGACAACTGATTTGATTCAAGCACTAGGACAACCACTCGTTTACATGTGCATTATTCATTTGTTTTGAAATTCCACCATGTGCAGATGCATTTCCTTTCTCAGTGGCATTGTGGATTTCATCTCACATTACTTACACAATGTCTTATTCTTCATCTCCTGGGATTCATAAATGTGGAACTTGTTTTTAGTTGTTGCGGTCTTTGCCTAAAGACTGGTTTGATGATGATCTCCATGCTGATCTGTTCAGTGCAAATCTCTTCATCTCTGTGTCAGTACCACAAACTTGTCACATTATTAGACCTACCTGTCATGGTGTAAAACTTTGGTATGTGTGCAGTTTCACTTAATCTCCATCTGAAATTGCTGTTGTAAGATCTATTCTTAAAGTGAATTGATAGAAGCTTCTTTTAAAATTTCAAAATTGGAAGTTCAATTAGTGAAGTTCACCTTTCTTTAATTATATCCTTGAGATCCTATTGGTGATGACCAAGTCTGTATGTAGTATGTATGTAGTTAGTGGTAATGATCAGAAATTGCTTCACACAGTCAGCTAAGGGACTTATAGAAGTGTTACTGTAGCAATAAAACATTTTCAGCTGAACCAAAATACACATATTTTTAATATACATTTCTTATAACTATAAAATATATTTCTCAGTCTGAATTGACAAACAGATCAGAAGTTGCTTCACAAGCAGTTAAGTAAAGAAGTCACAGAAATGTTACTAGTCACAAAAATGATTCAACTGAACTGAAACACACACATTTTAATGTATCAAACAACAGAAAACCCAGGATGGTATATGTCAGTATTATGAAAAGGATAGTTGCAGCTCACTATATAGCGGAGATAGGCCAGCCCTGACCTCAGCAGCCAGAGACTGTGGCTGTGTGTGTGTGTGTGTGTGTGTGTGTGTGTGTGTGTGTGTGTGTGTGTGTGTGTGTGTGTGTGTGCGCGCACTTTTTGTATATTTCCGATGAGAGCCTTGTTGGCCAAAAGCTTACTTTCCGTCAGTTTCTTTGTTGTGCCTATCTGCAACTCAGCATATCTGCTGTATGGCGAGTAACAACTGCCCTTTTAATAATACTGTCATTTTTATATATATTGCTCATAATTATAAAATATGTTCTCTCAGCCTGAATTAAATGAATGGAGAGCTAGTGCAAATGGGTCCCGAGGCTAGACTAAAATGCGAACTAGCTGGACTGAAGCAATACTAAACAAGGACTAAGAGCAGGCAGACTGAAATAGCATGAGTGCTCCACAATATTTTGCAATTTTGGTTCAATAATAGTATTTTATAAATTCTCTGGTTTAGAATTTTTGTCATTTGCTGGCAATCAAGACTAATATCAAGTTTTGTTTGGTATGAGCAGCAGCTAATGAAGTATGCAGTAATAATTTATACCTATTCAGTTGGAACCCCATGTTTATGATGATGGGATCCATCTCGTATGATGAAATTCAGTTATTGAAAATTTTGGGTGTCACTAGATTCATAAAAATCAAGTGATCCAAAGCCTATCAACATATCCCAAAAATTTGTAGTAGTCTGGCTATAAGTCTCACTGAAAGTTTGGACTATGTGAAATCTTTAATTAACAGTATCTTCTGAACTAATTAATTTTCAGGTTAATATAAACACACACAGCTCAAAAAAAAATTTAGAGCACCTGTAAATATGTCGATTTTGATCCGATGACAGCATATAGTACCTGAGGGAAGTATTAATAGTATACTGATAATGGTTTCAAGGTTGTCTGCCAGTAGATAGCACAGTGGCATAGCTACCAGAGCACCACGGGTGTCTACCGTTTAAGAGGGAATACTTACAGCCAGAAGGCTCAGTGTCATGCAAACTTGTGAAGCAAGCAGGTAACCGTGCCACGGAGATACACTCGTACGAGTTTGAAAGGGGTCAAATTGTGACCATCTCTGACAGCTTGGTGCGAGGTGCCAGAGATGGCGGTCGTGTGTACATGAGGTTTGCTTTGTTATTTGAATGAATTTGTGTTTTTTTGCTTTTTTGAAGAATGCCATGGCCAAAAGCTGTTGGGTAAGTGTCTTTTGGTTGTTCCTGTGTGTAACATAACATGTAAGCTTTATGGTAAGTACAAACCAATAAAGCGATCTTTTCCTTAATGTAAAAATACTACTTACCTATTTGTATATTCATACCAAGTTTATGATAACTTACTTTGTGAATTCCATATAACATCAGTATCTCACTTTTTTGCATTGGCTGGGGCTTACGTAATCCATTTTTGCAAGAAATTTGCACACTGTTTAACCTTTGACTGTGCAGCCATCAGTCAGCAGTTTATGATTTTGTTACCATATGAACATCTGAGCAGCCACCAGCATCAGCCAAATGGGTAAATGCTGCATTGCTACTTCATTACACTTTCCTTTGACATTGTGCTCACCAAACCTTCTGTAACTCCACTACTCTTGTTCTTACAGTGCTCAGTTTCTTAAGATGAAACTGGTCATTAATAAAATATTATTGCAATATGGACTGTTATTTTAAACCAGTTTCAGCATTTTAATTATGCTGGGAAGCAAAATTTTGGTGAAGTAATGATTACGGTCCATCAGTGTACTACGATATGAATATTTGGTGTAGTGGGCAAATAGCTTTCTGTCACCCTCCTGATTTATGCAATATTCTTGTCAGACCCTATGCTCCTTCTGGATCCATCTCCCTACCATATGGCTCCTACCCCTGTGACTGTACCTGCTGCAAGACTTGCCTTATGAACCCTCCTTCCACCACCATCTATAACAGCCCTGTAACTGGCAAAACATATACTACCAAAGGGATAGCCACCTGTGAAACGACACATGTTGTATACCAGCTGTTATGTAAACTCTGTTCAGCCTTCTACATCGGCATAACTACCACCAGATTATCAAGTAGGATAAATGGTCACAGGCAGAGGGTGCATACTGCAGAGCATGCCCTACAACATGACATTTGTGGCCTCAGCTCCTGTTTCACCACACGCGCCATCTGGATTCTTCCTCCAGACACCAGTTTCTCAGAACTCCGCAGGCGGGAACTAACATGTCCTTGGTTCTTGCCACCCACTTGGCCTTAATTTACATTAATTTCTTCCATCTCAACATTTCTTCACAGTAACTACTCTTTGCTTCACTCTGTCTTAGTTTACTACATCTTTCATTGTCTTTCCCATCTATTTTTCACCTTTCCCCTCCCACCTCTGTTACATGCAATGCACTTAGCTTTTCACTCTTATTAACTCATGCATGACATTTAAGTAGTAATCTCTGACTGCATATTACCTTGTCTTCCACCTTTAAGATGTCAGGTTTTCAAATCTCATCCGATGCAGTCCCCAACAATCAGTCTTTCCTTCTCACCCCATGTGGTAAGTCTCCCCTGACTTGCGGTTCTGGGTGACTTTCCCGAAATCTACCCCTTTTCCTAGACTGCTCCAGTCCTTTTCCTTCATCCCTTTTCCTTCCCCTTCAACCCTTCTGCCTGAAGTGCATATGCTACAATGGAAATGAACATGAAGACAGTATCTTGGGAATGGATAGGAAGTAAATGATTATGGGAAGATTTGATACTGTAAGAAGAATTTCACTCAGCACTGAATGACTTATGTAAAAACTAGGCCCCTGGAGTAGATGTCATTCCCTGTAAGTTATTGAGACTGTTGGGAGAATATACCATGACAAAACTATTCCACAGGGTATGTAAAATATATGAGAGGCAAAATTCCCTCAAACTTGAAGAAGAATGTAGCAATTCCTGATCCAAAGATAGCAGCTGCTGCCACATGTAAATATCACAGGATTATGAGTTTAATAAGTCATTGTAAAAAATACTGACACAAATGATTTACAAAAGAATGAAAATACTGATACAAGTTGACCTCAGGATAGATTAGTTTCAGTTCTGGAGAAGTGTAGCAACATGCTATGCTGCAGTGACCCTCACAAGGTATATTGGAGGAAGGCAAATCTATATTTATAGCATTTGTATTTTTAATGATAAATTTTCATTCTGTTGATAGCAATACAGGTTTGTAACAGAGATAAAATGTGGGGGTGGAAGGTAATCTACAATTTGCACAGAACCAGACTGCCGTTATAAGAGCTGAGGTCACAATAGGAAATTAATAGTTGAGAAAGGAGACTGCCAGGAATGTAGCCACTTCTCCAATGTTATTCAGTCTGTGCACTGAACAAGTAGTAAAGGAAACAAAAGAAAAGTTTAGAAAAGGAATTAAAGTTCAGGGAGAAGATATTAAAAAACTGAGGTTTCTGATGATATTGTAATACTGTGAGAGGCAGTAAAGGGCATGGAAGATCAGTTGTACAGAAAGGAGAGCATCTTGAAAAGAGGATATATTATGAACATTAACAAAAACAAAACAAGGGTAATGGAATGTACTCAAAGTAAATCAAGTGATGCTGAGGGAATTACATTTGGAAATGAGGCACTGAAAGTGATAGATGAGTTATGCTGTTTTGGCAGCAAAGTAAGTGATAATGGCCACAGCACAGCAGATATAAAATGTGGACTGTAGGTGCCATGTTATCCAAAGCTATCTTTCCTATCTCTCTCTCTCTCTCTCTCTTGTTCTCCCAATAGGTTGGCAACATATTGTACAACATTATGAGATAGTAGGTACTCATTATTTGACATAAATGTTACATGAAGTCTTCTTTAGTGTTGTGAGCACTGGGATCCAAGTGGAGCAGTTGGTCATTTGGCCCAGGTACCTCTGTGGGCAACTGTTTGGATTTATGGCCATATGGAAGCAGTGGTGGATTAGGCATCCACCAAGGGCACAGGGAAAAAAAGTAAATACATAAATTTATGGTCTAAGAGTGAACAGGGAGAGGTATACAAGTTCTCTTACCTCTAGCTGTCTGACATACAAGAAGCTTTCCTTTTGCCTCATGACTGAGATAGCACATTATTGTCAGAGTGTCAGTTCTACGGTGTCATTTTGTTGAAACATCAACATAAAGAAATGACCGTTGCTGAACAGACATCTATCATTTGCTTGGTCTATGTGGCAACAGCACACTGGAGTTAGAAATAATAGCATACCATGCTTGTCACCAACATTCAGATGGAATTATTGCGTGGCTTGTGCATAGTGCTGTTAGTTTATGTTTTTCACCGAGACCGAAACTTTAATATTTCATATATTTGTCCCGTTTTTACCAATTTATTTATAATTAGCAGCAACAGTGAATAATTGGTAGCACTAAGGATTTAAATAGAATCAGTGAAAGAAAGACCAGCTACCATATGTAAATACCACTAACAAGGTGAAGGCCTCAGACACGGCCAACTGATTCGGCTCGGATTTGGTAGGTTGCTTGTGTATAACCTAAAACAATGGCTCCTCAACTCCCCCCCCCCCCCCCCCCCCTCCATTTTTGTGATTATCTCTAAAAGTAATCAACTCAAAATTGGTGGGATCGATAGATGATTGTAAATAGAGCATTTTTTATCATCAGGTATGGGGTCCCCAAGTGCATACTTTTCCAGAAACTGACGAAAGAAACTTTTAAAACTGCTGCTTATTTACTCACATGGCAAACATGTGAATCTTGAGGAAACAGTACAATAAAATTGTAATTTTTTGTATCAGAATTCATAGGGATAGGAGGGTTAATAAGGTACACAACTCGACACGGAATAATAATTGTAATAAGGTAGGCAAACTAATTTCCCAGATGAAATGAATTAGTAAAGAATTAAATTTTTAAACCTTGTCACATGAAAACAAGAGTAAGAGTGCTGCAAATTCCTCATGAGGGACCACAGTTAGCCAACCACATGATGCTTGTTTACAGTGAGGCATGGGATAGAATGCATGCAGGGAGAGTTATGTTGTTCTGGTTGCCTGTTCATCATATAATAGTTGTGAATCTTGAAGAGTGAGGATGTCCAGCACAAAACTTATAGAAATCGGTTGAATAAAGTTGTTTTCCATCATTAGGCTGTTGCAAACCCTGAGGATACATGTGATGATTGTTCATCGTTAATCTGCCAAATAAAATAAGTTTTGTGAAAGAACACAGTGACCTTCCGTAAGTAATGTATGACTTGTACTGCATGTAGTTCATCGCAATTAGCTTTTCTGTTTATGCCGTATTAATTAGTTATTGTTTGTTGTGTCATATCTTTCAGTTGCATAATCTGAATAATAGAGAATGTACATCCGTTGACCAGTGCCGAAATATACAGTTGGGAGCCTGCCACAGACGACGGCAAGCAAGAAGTTACCGACGCCGAGTTTTGGTTTGTGAAACCATTGCAAGACAGATGTACTATCAATGCACTACCAGAAGCAGGCAGTTCTGCTTCTTGGCATTCCAGATTGATAGGAGCGGCTATCATTGAGTGATATTTGGAGCTCATGAATGAAATGACTTTTGTTGATACTGAAGAACTATACCAGGAAGGCAAAGCAGAAGGTGATTCAGTGGAAGATGTCACAACTTGTGATTGTGAATCAGAAAATGGACATAACACTTTGGAAATGTCAACGTTCAGGCTGTCTGTGCTTCATCTGTTCCTGATGAGTATTATGAACCGGTTACTAAATGATTTAACTATGGTGCTATTCCCCTTGAAGTAAAAGCAAAGGCAGTAGTGCTAACCAGGAATCATCCAAACTGGAACCTACAAACACTGCAAAAGAATGGAGCAACAACAGCACTGAAAAGGAAGAAGAACCTAAAATTTCTGGTAAATGATATCGTTAAAGGAGGGACGAGATATGACAAATACCAGGTGATCAATAAGTGGACATGCCACTGATCTGTCAGATCTCGTCATTGTAACGAGAAGGTAACAACAAGAATACTCCAGGAGTGGGCTGCAGGTGCAGTGCTTCAATGTATGACCAATAAGGATTTTATGTTTGCTGCATCATTATCTTGATCAAGGAATTTCAAATTGGAATATAAAATTCGTCAATGCCATGTCACTAAATACATCTCCCACAAGGAGGTAAAAAATATAGAACATATACAGAGAGTGGCAGCTCTTCTCTGCATGCAAATGGCGTCACTTGTGACAGGTTTTAATCATGATTATGTGATCAACACCAATCAAAGAGGATGCAAGTATCGGGTGAACATTCAACGTATTTTATTGCACACCTAACACATTCATACATGGTGCAATATGCCATCACATCCCCTGCAAAAGCATTGCCTAAGGTTTTTCTGTGTTTACAAGAAACGAATGTTAATTTGATCCTCGGGTTATAGAAGAGGTCAATCACTTAACTGATTCATTGAAAAATGTTTACATTACTTGCTCCAAATCCTGGAAATTGACAAATTTGATTTACAGAACATATCTTGAGAATGTTTGAAAATGATGCATTCCTCATAACAAGTTTTGTCTAATACTGGATTCCTGGGGTGGACAAACTAATACTCTAATGTACGACACCATATGTATAGATGATGAGGGTCAACTGATGTGCACGCTAAAAGTAATACACCCAAACTGCACACCTGTGTGCCAGCCGTGTGATGTTTATTTTTATCTCCAGGTTAAAACTTTATTTTGAGGCTTCAGAATTGCAGTGTGCTTCTGGGAACCCAGCGTGAATTGCACAACTGCACAGATGCAATAACTATTCACAGCATAATTCATAACCAACTTTCAGCATTGATTTTTCAGGCAATATATATGCACAGTATCCATTAATCCACAAAAAAGACATAGTTTTAAATGAAAAACCAAGTTTGTTCGGAAGGAACAGTGTAGCTGTCAAAAGGTTGCATTCATTAGATGTTCTTGGTGCCATGAGTATATTTGTTTCGAATGTTTATATGGCAAATACCATCCATCTAGTTGTTCAAAGAAAATGGAGGACACATAACAGTGACTGGAAGTGCCATTGTAAAGTGACCAGGAGTAACATTTTAGTTGTTTATTATCTGAAGAGGTTTGAGCAATTTATTTGCCTACCTTTTTATCATTCCTTATTGATTTACTGATCTTATTAACCCTCCTATACCTATCAATTGAGATACAGATACAAAAAAGTACGAACGAGAAGAATAACATCCGCTAGGTTTCCTCAAGATTCGAACGCGGGTTCTCCACTTCCCAGCCAGTTACCTGAGCTGTTTTGTTTCCTTTTTTTAGTTTTGTTCATTATTGTTCATTGTATGTATTTGATCATAGTGGATATTACATGACATCCGTTGAAGTACGTTGTTGATCCCTTCACTCAGTTCTTTTTTATTACAGAGACCAGCCAGCTCTCTGACCAAACATGCTGAGCCACCATGCCGGCGACTGCTGTGCTATCAGCTTTTCAATGAAAACCATTTACCATGTGGCTACATAAATGGCAGTCGTAAAAGTTACTTTCCTTGATTTCTGGAAAAGTATTTATTTATGGACCCCACACCTCATGATGAAAAATGCTCTATTTACAATTATCTATCGATCCCATCAATTTTGAGTCAATTGCTCATCATAACCCTTAGGGATGATTTTCTCAAAAGCGGGAGGATGTTGAGCCAAAATATCTTAGAGTCCTTTGTTTTAGGTTGTACAAAAGCAACCTGCCAAATTTGAGCCAAATCAGTTGGCCGTGTCTGAGGTCTTCTCCTTGTAAGTCATGTCACTCTGGAGGCAATGTTTGTTCATGAAGAAAAGTCTGTTCTGTGCACCTGTATACTCACTGTATATTCATACTTTATGGTTCAATTCTGAAGATTACCACCTCCTCACAGTATATTTTTTCCTTGTAGACCTTTGCCTGTAAAAACTTTTCTTTACACAGAGACAATGGTGAAAGCAAAAGAACAGAAAATAGTCTACACATTGAATTGAAAAGTCTAAATTTGGCGCAAAAAGGAGCTTACTACTCTAGCATTAACCTGGTTAACGCACTCTCACCACATATCAAATGTCTGCATAAATAACTACCAAAATTCAAACAAATCCTGAAAGTGTACCTAATACAGGGATCTTTTTATACAGTAAACAAATTTAGGAGAGAAAATGGATACTACCACTAAATTTGCATTTGTTTTACAAATACTTTTTATCTCACTATCATAGATATATGATAATTTTGTTTTCAGTATTCATGTATGTATTTATTGTATTGCTTAGCTTACTTTTGCATCCCCTGTATATTAAAGATTCTTCCTAAATGTAACTTAATATTATGTTAATTGGAAATATGTTCTGTACTTGATATCTTATCTTCATTGTATCTTTTATCGCATTTATGTAAATTATTCTATATCTGATCCTGCCTCAGTGTACCCTAATATTCTGTTAACTGGATATAAGTTCCTTATTTGACGCATTATTTACATTGTATCTTTTGTAGTATTTATGTAAGTTATATCTGAAATATCGCCCCCCCCCTTTCCCCCCCCCTGCCCCTGAACCATGGACCTTGGCATTGGTGGGGAGGCTTGGGTGCCTCAGGGATACAGATAGCTGTACCAGAGGTGCAACCACAACGAAGAGGTATCTGTTGAGAGGCCTGACAAACGTGTAGTTCCTGAAGAGGGGCAGCAGCCTTTTCAGTAGTTGCAGGGCCAACAGTCTAGATGACTGACTGATCTGGCCTTGTAACATCACCCAAAACGGTTTTGCTGTGCTGGTACTGCAAACGGCTGAAAGCAAGGGGAAACTACAGCCATAATTTTTCCTGATGACATTCAGCTCTACTGTATGGTTAAATTATGATGGCATCCTCTTTGGTAAAACATTCTGGAGGTAAGATAGTCCCCCATTCAGATCTCTGGGTGGGGACTGTTCTGGAGGATGTCGTTTTAGGAAAAACAAAAGTGGCATTTTACAAATCGGAGCATGGAATATCAGCTCCATTAATCGAGCAGGTAGGTTAGAAAATTTAAAAAAGAAATGGATAGGTTGAAGCTTGATATAGGGGGAAATACGAACATGGGTAAGCTACTATGAACAGCATGTTGTTGTTGTTTTGTTTGTTGTGGTCTTCAGTCCTGAGACTGGTTTGATGCAGCTCTCCATGCTACTCTATCCTGTGCAAGCTTCTTCATCTCCCAGTACTTACTGCAACCTACATCCTTCTGAATCTGCTTAGTGTATTCATCTCTTGGTCTCCCTCTATGATTTTTACCATCCACACTGCCCTCCAATGCTAAATTTGTGATCCCTTGATGCCTCAGAACATATCCTACCAACCGGTCCCTTCTTCTTGTCAAGTTGTGCCACAAACTCCTCTTCTCCCCAATTCTATTCAATACCTCCTGATTAGTTATGTGATCTACCAATCTAATCTTCAGCATTCTTCTGTAGCACCACATTTTGAAAGCTTCTATTCTCTTCTTGTCCAAACTATTTATCGTCCACATTTCACCTCCATACATGGCTACACTCCATACAAATACTTTCAGAAACGACTTCCTGACACTTAAATCAATACTCTTCCTGACACTTAAATCAATACTCAATGTTAACAAATTTCTCTTCTTCAGAAACACTTTTGTTGCCATTGCCAGTCTATATTTTATATCCTCTCTACTTCAACCATCATCAGTTATTTTGCTCCCCAAATAGCAAAACTCCTTTACTACTTTAAGTGTCTCGTTTCCTAACCTAATTCCCTCAGCATCACCCAACTTAATTCAACTACATTCCATTATCCTCGTTTTGCTTTTGTTGATGTTCATCTTATATCCTCCTTTCAAGACACTGTCCATTCCGTTCAACTGCTCTTCCAAGTCCTTTGCTGTCTCTGACAGAATTACATTGTCATCGGCGAACCTCAAAGTTTTTATTTCTTCTCCATGGATTTTAATACCTACTCCAAATTTTTCTTTTGTTTCCTTTACTGCTTGCTCAATATACAGATTGAATAACATCGGGGATAGGCTACAACCCTGTCTCACTCACTTCCCAACCACTGCTTCCCTTTCATGCCCCTTGACTCTTATAACTACCATCTGGTTTATGTGCAAATTGTAAATAGCATTTCTCTCCCTGTATTTTACCCCTGCCACCTTTAGAATTTGAAAGAGAGTATTCCAGTCAACATTGTCAAAAGCTTTCTCTAAGTCTACAAATGCTAGAAATGTAGGTTTGCCTTTCCTTAATCTTCCTTCTAAGATAAGTCGTAAGGTCAGTATTGCCTCACGTGTTCATTATGAACAGCATAATGAACACATTATTGTAGCCAAGATAGACACGAAGCCCACACTCACCACAGTAGTACAAGTTTGTATGCCAACTAGCTCCAAAGATGATGAGGAGATTGAGGAAATGTATGATGAAAGGAAAGAAATTATTCAGATAGTTATGGGAAACAAAAATTTAATGGTCATGGGGTACTAGAATTCAATAACAGGACAAGGAAGCGAGGGAAAAGTAGTAGGTAAATATGGATTGGGGGAAAGGAATGAAAGAAGAAGCCATCTGGTAGAATTTTGCACAGAGCATAATTTAATCATTCATGAAAGAAGGTTGTATGCATGTGAAAACCTGAAGACATCAGAAGGTTTCAGATTGATTATATAATGGTAAGACAGAGATTTCAGAACCAGGTTTTAAATTGTAAGACATTTGCAGGAGTAGATGTGGACTCTGGTCACAATTTATTGGTTATGAACTGCAGATTAAAACTGAAGGAACTGTGAAAAGGTGGGACCTGGATAAACTGAAAGAACCAGAGGTTGCAGAGATTTTCAGAGTGGGCATTAGGGAAGAAGAATGGGTAGCTTTAAGAGATGAAATAGTGAAGGCAGCAGAGGACCAAGCAGGTGAAAAGGATGAGGGCTAGTAGAAATCCTTGGGTAACACAAGAGATATTGAATTTAATAGGAGAAAGGAGAAAATATAAAAATGCAGTAAATGAGGCAGGTGAAAGGGAATACAAACATGTAAAAAATGTGATCAACAGGAAGTGCAAAATGCCTAAGCAGGAATGGCTAGAGGACAAATGTATGAATGTAGAAGCATATATTGCTAGGGGTAAGACAGATACTGCCTACAGAGAAACTAAAGAGTCCTTTGGAGAAAAGAGAACCACCAGTTTCAATATCAAGAGCTCAAATGGAAAACCAGTCCTAAGCAAACAAGGGAAAGCAGAAAGGTGTAAGGAGTATATAGAGGGTCTATACAAGGGCAATGTACTTGACGACATTATTATGGAAATGGAAGAGGATGTAGATGAAGATGAAATGGGAGATACGATACTGCGTGAAGAGTTTGACACAGCACTGAAAGACCTGAGTCGAGACAAGGCCCTGGGAGTAGACAACATTCCATCAGAACTACTGACGGCCTTGGGAGAGCCATTCCTGACAAAACTGTACCATCTGGTGAGCAAGATGTATGAGTCAGGCAATACCTTCAGACTTCAAGCAACATATAGTGATTCCAGTTCCAAAGAAAGCAGGTGCTGACAGGTGTGAAAATTACTGAACTATCAGTTTAATGAGTCATGGTCACAAAATACTAACATGAATCCTTTACAGAAGACTGTAAAAACTGATAGAGGCTGAGCTCAGGGAAGACCAGTTTGGCTTCTGGAGAAATGTAGGAATATGCGAGGCAATACTGACCCTGCGACTGCTCATAGAATACAGGTTAAGGAAAGATAAACCTATGTTTATAGCACTTGTAGACTTAGAGAAAGCTTTTGACAATGTTGACTGGAATACTCTCTCTCAAATTCTAAAGGTGGCAGGGATAAAATACACCGAGTGGAAGGCTATTTACAATTTGTACAGAAACCAGATGGCAGTTATAAGAGTCGAGGCGATGAAAGGGAAGCAATGGTTGAGAAGGAAGTGAGACAGGGTTGTAACCTATCCCCAATGTTATTCAATCTGTATAATGAGTGAGCAATAAAGGAAACAAAAGAAAAATTTGTAGTAGGAATTAAAGGGATCAAGACAGACAATTATAATGACTAGTGACAATGATCACAAACTTGTACACTGGTTTATGCCATTTTCAGGATAATCCAAATTGTTTATGTCTACACTGCACTCCAGTACTATGCTATACTGCCGACAAATACTGTCATAAAATACTTCCTGACACTCAACTTTATATTTAGTGTTAGCAAATTTCTCTTTGGCAGTAATACAAATTCTTGCTATTACCATTCTGCATTTTATATGCTCTTTATTTCAGCTCAAAATTATATACCGTAATATGATTTTACCACAGATATCCTCAGAATCACATTTAAAATCTTAACACACTGTTACTTGTTGGATCTCATGTAGTGCATGCTCAGTGTACACACTGAATAACATAGGAGATATGCTAAATCCTGTTTCACTCCCTTCACATCCACTGGTCCCCTTCCAAGCCGCTCTTTTTATTTATTTAGTTATTTCATGTTCATGGATCCAGATACCAAGTAAATCACAAGGACGTGGGATGTGTCAAATTGTACATATTTCAGATGCTGCTGCTGTGGTCTTCAGTCCAAAGAGTAGTTTGATGCAACTTTCCATGGTACTCTATCCTGTGCAAGCCTCTTCATCTAATGATAACAATAGTAGTGGTAGTAGTAGTAATTGACAAGATATAGTGTAGCAAGACTTTAAATGTGTTTCAGAGAATGGCTGTGGCCAAAATGCCTTAAGGTGTACAATTAAAAAAAAAATAACAATCAAGATGGACAACTATATTGAATTCACATAAGAAGAGAAAAGAAGTTTTTGAAATGTTGTGCTACACAAGAGTGCTGAAGATTAGACAAGTAGATAAATTAAGTGATGAAGTTGTAGTGAACTGAACTGAGGAAAAAAGAAGTTTAGGGCACATCATGAGGTTTTAAGGAATTGTCAATTTTGTAATGGAGGGGTGTGTGGAGCTAAAAATTGTAGAGGGAGATCTAGTCTCGAGTACAGTAAGTAATTTCAAATCGACGTAGGTTACTGTAAGATGAAAACACTTGCACAGGATAGATTAGCGTGCACAGCTGTGTCAAAACAGTCTTAACAAACAACAACGGCAGCAAGAAGAACGATGGTGCCTGTTGCTAATTTGCTTACTTCTGCTCTGCCAACAGCAGCTGAGTCAGGGGGAGGTGCTGCCAGGAGCCGTGCGGGAGCCGGCGTGGTTGTGCAGCAGCCTCAGTGAGGGAGAGGTGCCTGGCCAGCACCGCTGTAGCAGGGTCCCCTCCAGCAGCCGACAGGTAATTCTGGAGGAGTTGCAGCTCTGTACAGTGAATAATCCACTTGTGTTTATGGCAATATTACGAAAAGGATGAGTCACAGATAGGCGTGACAAAAAGACTGTCACACAAGTAAACTTTCAGGCAAAAAAGACTTCCTCAGATTTAGACAACACACATACACACATACAGTCTCACAAATGCAGATTGCATAAATGTGACTGCAGTCTCTGGCTGCCAAAGCCAGACTGCGAGCAGCAGTGCACGATGGGAGAAGCGGTCTGGGTGGCGGGGGTAAGGAGGAGGCTGGGGCAGGGAGGGGAAGGGGGGGGGGCAAGGTAGGAGTGGGGGACGATGAAGTGCCGCTTGTGGGAGCGTACAGGGATGAGGTGGAGAGAGGGTAGGGCAGCTAGGTGCTCTCAAGAGATTAGACAGCAGGTGGGGGGCAGCGGAAGAGGAGAGAAGTAAAAAGACTGTCGGTGTGTTGGCGGAATAGAGAGCTGTGTGGTGCTTTAGTGGGAACAGATAAAGGGATATGTGGGTGTGGACAATGACCGACAAAGGTCACGGCCAGAATTATTACAAGACTGCAGGATATACTGCAGGCAGAGTTTCCACCTGTGGATTTCAGAGAGGCCGGTGTTGGTAGGATGGATCCAGATGTCGTAGGTTGTGAAGCAGTCACTGAAATGAAGAATGTCGTGTTGGGCAGCGTGCTCGGGAACTGGGTGGACTGATTGTTTCTTGGCCCCAGTTTGTCAGTGACCATTCGTGTGGACAGACAGTTTGTTGGTTGTCTTGCACACATAGAATGCAGCACAGTGTTTGCAGCTTAGCTTGTAGATTGTATGACTGGTTTCATAGGTAGCCCTTCCTCTGATGGGATAGGTGATGCTAGTGACTGGACTGGAGTAGGTGGTGGTCGGAGGATGTACGGGACAGGTCTTCCATCTAGGTCTCTTACACAGGGATTCGACAGGGATGGATGAGGAGGATATTGTGTAGGTTCAGTTGGAGGATATTGTGCAGGTTCAGTTGGTGGTGGAATAAGTCTGTGAGAGGGGTGGGAAGGATAGTGGTATGACATTCCTCTTCAGGCATGACGAGAGGTAGTCAAAACCCTGGTGAAGAATGTGATTCACCTTTATTTGAAAACCTAAATCTAACATGCATTTCAAGCGTGAGATTCTCATCTTCAAAAGAAGAAACCCACAACATTTTGAGGGCAACTGTTTCTTGCATCAGTAGAACACTAGACATAGGGCAAGTTATTTGTTACCTACCCACAGATTAAAACTATACAAAAAAACTCTGCTCCGTATTGACGTAAAATTTTTAAATAAAATATGGAATGGGAAGTGTGATCCATATCTAAAAAATACTGATGGAGACCTTGAAAAATACTTGAAAAGTAAATGCTGTTATTGTGTTGAAGATTTCTTGAATAATAACCATGTAATATAGTATCTATCTAAAAATGTAACACCATATGTATTATAACAATAGATTATTTTTTTTAGTGATAACATTGTAAAGTAATATCTATCTGAAGAAGCAACAACAAATACATTGTAACCTTAGATTGAGTTTACTAGTCCGTATGTGGTTTTAGAATTTACGAATCACCTATCTCACAATCTTTGATTGTAGGAGGCATGCTATGTGATAACAAAAATTTTGATTTTGGTTTTGAACACTGTAGATACATTCATTAATCGATGCCTCACAAAGTGTGCTGAAAAAGATAATAGTTCCCCTTAAGCCACCAGAATGCAAAATGTTTCCTGTTTTTACATCAGTATGTTGATTTCATTTGTGAAGTGACAGTTAGTATAAAGGGGTAAGAAGGTTGAACTTTTCTGTATGAAACACAACAGCTATTGACTAGAAAGACCGTGCACTGCTGGTAAATCATTTTTCAGAACGGCAGTAATAGCAGTGCTACAATGTGAGGATATTCCCGACAGAAACAGCTGTGAAGAAGTCTCATGTCAAAAAATGGACTAAACAAGATGATCAAGAAATATGAAGAAACAAGTGCATTAGATGGTGCATTGAGGAGAGGGAGGTGGCCCATTCCCATGGCAGTTGTTGAAGTTGCTACAGCTATAGCTGACCATGCAGTACATGCCTCAAATTCTGCAGCCAGTGCTCAAGCCGTGTCACAGGCATTATCTCTCCTTTGGTCAACAGTTCAAAAAATTTTGCAGCTCATTTTACAGTGGTATCTGTACAAGATTCAGAATGTGTTCCAAATGAAGCCCCAAGATAGGCTAAACCTCCATGACTTTGCCCTTCATTTTTTACAAACATAGAAATGATTGACACATGGCCAGGAAATATTCTTTGGATGGCTGTGGCACATTTTACTCTGCACAGTGCCGTGAACATGCAGAATTGTTGCATATGGGGTTCAACTCTGCCACATATTTTGCCGGAACATCAACTGCAGTCAACTTACGTGACTGTGTGGTACGGTTTCACAAGCTCCTTCATTCTCAATGCAGTTTTCTTTCAGGAGATGACACCTTATGGACCTTGTCATGTAGCAAGTGGGAATAATTTTACTTTCCCTCTTGTTTTGCCATCTGCCTCCTTAAAATTCATTTTTTTCATTTTTGAACTAATTAACATTAACATACGTGAGTATAGTCTGTATTTTCATAAAAGAGAAAGGTTGGCCCTCAGTTTTAAAGAATATAACACCAGATATAATTTTGTGCTTAGTTTTGTGTATGTAATTGATTTTCTAATTTATTTTGACTCTAGGTGAAATCAGTAATTGTTTCATAACTTAAAATTCTATTGTTGACGTATAAACAAATATAAATTCTGTACTAATTATGAACATTTGGGGAAACAACTAATAGTAATCTTTAAGTAGTTATTTGGTTCTATTCAAAAACATGTTAGCAAAGCCAGCCCTTAATTAATTCCAAAGTAATTAACAGTTTTGCCAAGAAGTATTGCTTGTGTAACGATATTTGTTAATTTCATGATTTAAACAAATAATTCGACTTGACCCTCGTAGTAGAAGAAACTGTTAAACAGACAGAATTTTTTGATGTATTCAGTTAGCTTAAGGAGTTAAGTTTTAATTGCAATCTCTTCAAATTTTAACTTTCAACAGCGTGTAGTTTCAGTACCTATTATTGAGATGTATAAGGGACCAAATTTTGGTCACGAGACAGTCGGTCCGCGGCCGAGTTTCAGACAAGAAACCTGTGTTGGTTAGAACAACAACAATGCTTCAACTTAACAGTGAAATAAGTTTTACACCAATAGGCTGTGTGTTAAAGCAATGACAGTGTCTGTACCATACACACCTGATTATTCTGAAAGAACTGAGAATTATGTGGTTATGCTTTTACTGCTCGTTGATGTTCAACAGGAAACTATTGTAGCAATGTGTGGATGTTCACCTGATAACTATTAATGAGGCTTATGGGAAGTTATAGCAATAGTGCACTGGCCAAATAATTGTGTATTATTGGTGTGTGTGAAAAGTGGTAGTAAAGGACTGTAAAACGCGACTCTGCATCTGTTGGCTAAGTAGACAGTAGTTGCACTTCCACAACCCATTTTTCAGCCTGTGTAGCAATGCAGCATGTCGACACTGAGTACAATCAACGAAGAAACAAAAGAAGGCAAACTGCTACAGCCTGTTAGGTGTACAGTGACACCTTCACATTATAAGGACCTCCTTGTGCAACACGTGATTCCTGCTTTGCAAGAACACAACCGTGTTCCTATGCAAGATGGGGCAACACCAGATGTTGCTCGTCAGGTGAAAGATTTGCTTCGAGAACCCTTTGGTAATGACTGCATCATCTCTAGGAAATTTTAAGATGTTTTCCTTCATCCTTCCAGATCCCCCAACATAGTAAATACATGTGACTTATGGTTGTGGGGTATCTGAAAGATTGCGTCCATCAGGGATGCACTCTTACACTTCTCTATCTGAAGGACAGTATACAACAACAATGCTCTGACAATGCCGGGTACGCTGTGAGCATCTTTCGACCATACCGTGTTATGGATGCAAGTTGTTGCTGAGCCAGGAGATTATATTGAAGACATTTTGTAACTTGTGACCATATCCTAATAAACATGCCAGAACCACCATTATCATGTGTATGATCATTCCTCTCCTTTTTGTGGACCAACTTCCCATTCTGACTGTTTAATGCACCATATTTTCACCTACTGGCAGAATGTGGAATTATTACATACTCTGTGAGCAAACCAGTTAATCAACATACCTACAATGTTTCAGCATCCTGTGATGTATACGGCCCACACTCCAACACTCAGAAAACTGTCAGTTTAATTATAACTCTGTCAGTTTAATTATAACCACCTGATACAACCATATCCTACCTGCTCCCTTCTTATTGCTGTTGGAAATGTTCTTGCCTTACCAAACAGAATACATTACTTACCTCCTTTATTGTACTCTATATTTTACTTCTGTATTACTCAATCCACTTGCAACAGTATATGCCCCTAGATATATAAACATGTCTACCTGATGTGACTTCTGAAGATGTCTACCTGACTCAAAACAGCTCCTTCATCGATGTGTACTTCATATCTAGGGTCGCTATTCATTAGCAGATATTTGGTTTTGTTACACCAATTTGTAGTCCACATGTGTCGTATTCCTGATATACGTGTTGTGACGTAAACTCGAGATCATATTAATCTTCTGCTAGAATGGCTTGATCATTAGCAAGACTTAATAAAAACACCTGTTCATTGTTAACAATCATTTCCATTTCTGCACAGCTGCTCGTCCATCTTTGGAAAGCCGTATCAACTGAAACTTTGTCTCAGTGCTTTCATTACACTAATAGATTCTGCAGTGTTACCATTTTTTCTATCTCTAGTGAATGCCCTGTATGCTGAACTCTCATTTTCTGACAGTCTTTTTCTTGTGCCCATGTGCGACTCAGTATCTCTGCTATATGGTGAGTAGCAACTATCCGTTTCTTAACACTGTTAGATTCCATCCTGTAATTTTCACTGTAATAGATTTGACCCTTTTTTAATCTGTACCTTATACCTCTATAAATTTCAGTAATAATCTGCAGAAGATCGTCATTCATACCTATCTCTTTCAGAGCTTTGCACAGTTTTGTTCTAGGAACTTTGTTGTAAGCTCTTGCTTAATCTATGAAGGCAATGTGTAACTCTTTCCTTACTACTGTAAATTTCTCCATTAGCTGTGTCCAGGGGTGTTGGGACACACAGTCATATGATATCTGAGTTGATCTGCAATGTAATGATTATTGGAGCCGTAGCCAACATACATTGTAGAGATTGAGTCAAATCTGTATCACAAGCATGGAAAAGTATGTCTGTCTAATAACTAATATTTAGCAAATTATAATTCTGAAAAGCAATATTCTGGGATTATACAATATTAAATTACAGATTTGCTTACATCATCTATGCTGTATATATAGTTTTAGAATTTATTTCTCTCACTTTCAGGGACATATTTTGTGGTTTGTCTAAGCTACATCCCATTTTGTATGCAGCCTTACATTGCAGTTAGTGATACTTTGTAGTGCACATAAAATCATTTGTGCTACAGAAACAGTTTTCTATCAAATATGTTTTGAGGATTTTTTTTTTTTAAATCTTTCTCAAATTTGAAGTAAATTTTTCTTCAGTTTTCGGTCCTGTATAGAATGAGTTTGATGTGAATTGTATGGTGCTGTGTCTGGTCCATGGAACAAGCTCTGTTTTGTTGTGTCATGTCTCAATACCTTGAGTACTGGGAACATATTTGAATGTAGTGTTGTGTAGGAATTTATGTAGATATAAGCTTCATACCGTTAATTCTTAAGTGCTTCGAATACTGGCCTACATGATTCTTCCATTTAAATTTGGCTAGCATACTTATTTACTCATTTCTGCACTTTAAATACCCTATTAATATGTGTTTTGGATGTACTTTTCCACAAAAGTATGCCATAACTTAATGTAGAATTAATTTTTGCACTAAGCTACTTCCATAGCATTTGTCTCTTTTTACATAGCTGAGTTTCTTCAACACATATAGGTTTGAGCTGTTTTTTCCACTTATGTGTGTTACATGCTTATCTCAGTTTACATTTTAATCAATAATTATGCAAGGCTGTTTCTGTATGTGGAGTTTCTCCAACTCATTCATCTATGCAAATGTTGGTATCTTTACTGTGTTGACATTTGATCCAATATTCAAGAAATTGTTTAGGACTGTTTGCTGTGAAAATTTATTTCAGCAAACCTTTGAATAGAAATATTTACTTTCAAGTTGGCTTTCATTCCCAAATTTTTCTATATTCTTATCTTTGAATAGTAGAGTTGCATCACATGCATAAGTACTTATATTGCTATAATTAACAGTGTTTGGGTTGTGATATCTGTCAAACATATAGGTCTTAACAACAAACAGAAACTTTATGCACTGTTTGTTTATTATTATTATTTTTAACCTCCAGTGACAAAGTAAGGACATATTACCTGCTGCACTTCAATATGGCCAGCATCAGGATTGCCACCACACTATTTCTTATAAATGAAAATATCCATGTCATCTGAAGTTAGCAGACCCCACCACTGCGTGTTGCTTCCACCCCTGTGCTAGCAACCACCATAACTGGCACAATCTACAGCTGAGACAGCTTGTTTTCATATGACTTGTGCTGTCATTTGTATGGAGACAACTGAGTCTATGTAATTAAAAAGTATGTTTTGAACCAAATTATCACTTACGCAATTTCAAATGACAATGGAGGTGAATTTAAAGCAAGTTTTAGTCTATATAAACAGAATTTGAGAAGTCTCACAGATTTCCAGTTCTGTTCATGTACAAATCATGTTTATTGTGTGAACTGGATTGTCATGGGGATGGAAGTGTTGAAAACATACTAAAACAAGAGTCACTATAAAATTTAAAAATAAAAATTACACAGAATATGAACAATGAACCTTGCCGTTGGTGGAGAGGCTTGCGTGCCTCAATGATACAGATAGCCATACCATAGGTGCAACCACAACGGAGGGGTATCTGTTGAGAGGCCAAACAAACGTGTGGTTCCTGAAGAGGGGCAGCAGACTTTTCAGTAGTTGCAGGGGCAACAGTCTGGATGATTGACTGACCTGGCCTTGTAACACTAACCAAAACAGCCTTGCTGTGCTGGTACTGTGAACGGCTGAAAGCAAGGGGAAACTACAGCCGGAATTTTTCCCGAGGGCATGCAGCTTTACTGTATGGTTAAATGATGATGGCATCCTCTTGGGTAAAATATTCTGGAGTTAAAATAGTCCCCCATTCGGATCTCCGGGCGGGGACTACTCAGGAGGACGTCGTTACCAGGAGAAAGAAAACTGGCGTTCTACGGATCGGAGTGTGGAATGTCAGATCCCTTAATCGGGCAGGTAGGTTAGAAAATTTAAAAATTGAAATGGATAGGTTAAGTTAGATATAGTGGGATTTAGTGAAGTTTGGTGGCAGGAGGAACAAGACTTCTGGTCAGGTGAATACAGGATTATAAATACAAAATCAAATAGGGGTAATGCAGGAGTAGGTTTAATAATGAATAAAAAAATAGGAGTGCGGGTAAGCTACTACAAACAGCATAGTGAATGTATTATAGTGGACAGGATAAACACGAAGCCCATGCCTACTACAGTAGTACAAGTTTATATGCCAACTAGCGCTGCAGATGACGAAGAAATTGAAGAAATGTATGATGATATAAAATAAATTATTCAGGTAGTGAAGGGAGACAAAAATTTAATAGTCATGGATGACTGGAATTCGAGTGTAGGAAAATGGAGAGAAGGAAACGTAGTAGGTGAATATGGATTGGGGCTAAGAAATGAAAGAGGAAGCCGTATGGTAGAATTTTGCACAGAGCACAACTTAATCATAGCTAACACTTGGTTCAAGAATCATAAAAGAAGTTTGTATACATGGAAGAATCTTGGAGATACTAAAAGGTATCAGATAGATTATATAATGGTAAGAGAGAGATTTAGGAACCAGGTTTTAAATTGTAGGACATTTCCAGTGGCAGATGTGGACTCTGACCACAATCTATTGGTTATGAACTGTAGATTAAAACTGAAGAAATTGCAAAAAGGTGGGAATTTAAGGAGATGGGACCTGGATAAACTGACTAAACCAGAGGTTGTAGAGAGTTTCAGGGAGAGCATAAGGGAACAATTGACAGGAATGGGGGAAAGAAATACAGTAGAAGAAGAATGGGTAGCTCTGAGGGATGAAGTAGTGAAGGCAGCAGAGGATCAAGTAGGTAAAAAGACCAGGGCTAGTAAAAATCCTTGGGTAACAGAAGAAATATTGAATTTAATTGATGAAAGGAGAAAATATAAAAATGCAGTAAATGAAGTAGGCAAAAAGGAATACAAACGTCTCAAAAATGAGATCGACAGGAAGTGCAAAATGGCTAAGCAGGCATGGCTAGCGGACAAATGTAAGGATGTAGAGGCTTATCTCACTAGGGCTAAGATAGATACAGCCTATAGGAAAATTAAAGAGACCTTTGGAGAAAAGAGAGCCACTTGTATGAATATCAAGAGCTCAGATGGAAACTCAGTTCTAAGCAAATAGGGGACAGCAGAAAGGTGGAAGGAGTATGTAGAGGGTCTGTACAAGGGTGATGTACTGGAGGACAATATTATGGAAATGAAAGAGGATGTAGATGAAGATGAAATGGGAGATACAATACTGCGTGAAGAGTTTGACAGAGCACTGAAAGACCTGAGTCGAAACAAGGCCCCGGGAATAGACAACATTCCATTAGAACTACTGACGGCCTTGGGACAGCCAGTCCTGACAAAACTCAACCATCTGGTAAGCAAGATGTACGAGACAGGCGAGATACCCTCAGACTTCAAGAAGAATATAATAATTCCAATCCCAAAGAAAGCAGGTGTTGACAGATGTGAAAATTACCGAACTATCAGTTTAATAAGTCACAGCTGCAAAATACTAACGTGAATTATTTACAGACGAATGGAAAAAGTGGTAGAATCCGACCTCGGGGAAGATCAGTTTGGATTCCGTAGAAATGTTGGAGCACGTGAGGCAATACTGACCTTACGACTTATCTTAGAAGGAAGATTAAGGAAAGGCAAACCTACGTTTCTAGCATTTGTAGACTTAGAGAAAGCTTTTGACAATATTGACTGGAATACTCTCTTTCAAATTCTGAAGGTGGCAGGGGTAAAATACAGGGAGCGAAAGGCTTTTTACAATTTGTACAGAAACCAGATGGCAGTTATAAGAGTCGAGGGGCATGGAAGGGAAGCAGTAGTTGGGAAGTGAGTGAGACAGGTTTGTAAAGTCCCCCCGATGTTATTCAATCTGTATATTGAGCAAGCAGTAAACGAAACAAAAGAAAAATTCGGAGTAGGTATTAAAATCCAGGGAGGAGAAATAAAAACTTTGAGGTTTGCTGATGACATTGTAATTCTGTCAGAGACAGCAAAGGACTTGGAAGAGCAGTTGAACGGAATGGACAGTGTTTGAAAGGAGGATATAAGATGAACATGAACAAAAGCAAAACGAGGATAATGGAATGTAGTCAAATTAAGTGGGATGATGCTGAGGGAATTAGATTAGGAAATGAGACACTTAAAGTAGTAAAGGAGTTTTGCTATTTGGGGAGCAAAATAACTGATGATGGTCGAGTAGAGAGGATATATAATGTAGACTGGCAATGGCAAGGAAAGCGTTTCTGAAGAAGAGAAATTTGTTAACGTCGAGTATAGATTCAAGTGTCAGGAAGTCGTTTCTGAATGTATTTGTATGGAGCCATGTATGGAAGTGAAACATGGACGATAAATAGTTTGGACAAGAAGAGAATAGAAGCTTTCGAAATGTGGTGCTACAGAAGAATGTTGAAGATTTCTTGGGTAGTAATCAATGAGGAGGTATTGAATAGGATTGGGGAGAAGAGAAGTTTGTGGCACTACTTGACTAGAAGAAGGGATCGGTTGGTAGGACATGTCCTGAGCATCAAGGGATCACAAATTTAGCATTGGAGGGCAGTGTGGAGGGTAAAAGTCGTAGAGGGAGACCAAGAGATGAATACACTAAGCAGATTCAGAAGGATGTAGGTTGTAGTAGGTACTTGGAGATGAAGAAGCTTGCACAGGATAGATTAGCATGGAGAGCTGCATCAAACCAGTCTCAGGAATGAAGACCACAACAACAACAACAATGGTTGATATGCACATCAAATGATTCCATTTGTTTAATAGGGCATAAGTCTAGAAACTGATATTTTGGAGGAAAAGTATCTTGAAAGTAATAGATGGATTTTATTGGTGTTTTGATTATTGTAGTGGTAATTGAAACATTACATTTAGGTGATATAAGTTACCTGTAATCAGATTTTTGATCTCATACTTCAACTGAGACACCCAGTTCATGAAATCCATCCTCCATGAAACCTACTATGTCACTGTCAATGAGAGCTGTTTCCTTACTTTCAGTAGGTGGCAGTAATCTTCTAAAAAGGAAATGAAAAGTGAAAACCTGCATTATATGATTACAACTAACAAAGTAAGTGTAAGTAATCAGACTGAAACAAAAAAGATGGACAATTTCAAGCAACTCGGTATTCTGATCAGAAGTATCTGTTATGTTACAAGAGAAGTATCTTTTACCACGTGAAACTTTAGGTTATGATGAACGAAGAGGCTTCTTTCTGAACCTCTCAGTTAGTATACAGTGCTTGTTTGAAATTGATCAGAGTGAGTGGAGAATTCAACAGAATTATATTACATATATATGGTAGTATTTACATCTGACCTAGAATAACATGAAGAGGCAATGATCCCACATGAATCGAGTTTTATCCGCATATTATACGAGTACTGCCATTGGCTTGTCACTGGATCCAGTTAACTGATAACTTAAATGTACTCCACAAGAACAATATCTAACTGACATTATTGTCTGCAGTCTGTGACTCTCTTTCTTACCCACATGCAAACCATTTACCACTCAATCCCAAACAGAATTTTGAACAGCACTGTGTTGTGAAATGTTGCCACAGAAAATGAGCTGCTGTGTATTGTAACAGTGACAGCTGGTCAGTGTTTGTCAGCTAATATTCACAAGAAAAAAGATGGGAGTTGAATTTTGTTAAATTTTTGTTACACTTCTCCTGGAAACTGTAGGCTATGTTGCAGAATACGTTAAATTTTTAAACACCACCAAGTGTTACAAATGATCAGCCATTTGACTGCACTACCAAAGCTTGGAGTAGTGACTGCAGAAAAATTCTGTTCCAGTATTGGGAATCGCACCTCAGCCTCCTGGGTGAAAGCCAGGCTTCCTAACCACTTTCTGCTACATTTTTTTATATTATCAATAGCAGTCCACTGAAGAATCTATCTATAATAAGTAAAACATGCTTTCTGTTTTATCCCGTATAGTATTATTTTATACCTTTCTGCTGCATTATACTTTATTCAAATTATGGAATCAATATTTTTGTTCCAGTCTCAGTTCCATACCCTGCATTCAGAAACAGTAAAAACTATGCATATTTACATTTTAATTGGTATGGAAGGGAAGCAATCCAGAAAGGTTCTCTCCAGTCTGTATTCTACAAAAAGTCTTAAAGTCTTCAGTTCTGTTCTCATTTATTACTGTTGTATGTTCGCTACAGGTAGATACTCTGTGGGTTTCCAATCTCAGTGCGGCTATAAAAATGCTATAAATAGCGGTGATTGCTGGTTTCCGCAACGCTTGTACAAATTATATTTGAGAGAGATTGAGCATATGAAATAGCAATGGATTTAAGTATAGTGCTCATAGGGTTATGCTTTTGAAAATATTAATTTAGAAATTGCGTTTTAAGTCACTACCCCGTATACTGAATTAATTGAATTTCAATTTCTATGGTGCAAGTTTCAAAATGCTTATTACTGCAAAACATGAGAACATCAGTGCTTTTGTATTTGATGCTTATCTACAGTATTTTCATAGACGGTGATGGGGAGATGAAGCAGGCAGTCATTTTACAAAAGATAATATGCAGTGACATGCCTTAGATGTACTTTAAATGCAACAAAGCGAAGTGTGTACCTGTGGTATGTGTGCCCTGTTACTATTATTAATAATATTGTTTCATTTGATTCTTTAAAGAGCTCTAGAACCAATATGTAGCTTTAGTCTTTCTGTTTTTATTATCTTCTCATAACTTCTTTGTTCTGTGACTATGAGACCCATATTATCAATGCATTTTTTAGTTTCAGATTTATGTCCATTGTTGACATGAACTTGTTTGAGTCAGTCTTCTGCCAGAATTGTGTCCTTGTAGTTTCCACAGAGTCAACAGCTATTTCTTTGAGATACTTCTGGATGTTGAGTAGCCTTAATGGTTTGGTTTTTCAGGTCCCATTTATGATGCAGAATGTTTTCTTGGTTAATTGACAGTTTTGATATATGTTCAAGAGTTTTCAAGCATATTTACCATACAGTGAAAGAAGCCTTCAGTCATGGAATACAGTTGTCTCAAACGTTTGCACATCCAATTACCATCTTCGATCTGAATATTTTCCTCTGTATCTGTTATTCCATTTTCTCACTGACAATAGCATTTATGGTTAACAATGATGTCTCAGTTGCATAAAGTGCCTGTGGGAAAATTAATGTTTTCTGGTGACGTAGTTTGGCTTTGGTGGAAAAGGAGGGGGGAGGGGGGGGAGGGAGGTGATTTGTCGGAAGGGATCAAACAATGAGATCATCAGTCTCATTGGATTAGGAAAGGATTGGGAAGGAAGTTGGCCATGCCCTTTCAAAGGAACCATCCTTCCATTTTACTGAAGCGATTCAGGGAAATCACAGAAAACCTAAATCAGGATGATCTTCTTGTGGTGCAGTTCTTCTTGTTATGCCTGTGCTTGCTATGAAAATGGAATGAGATTCCACCTCATGGAAGACACTTTTTTTCCTGTTTTGTTCCACCCATACATGTTTCAGCACTTCTATGCTATCTTCAGTAGGTTTTTCAAAAAAAGTTAAAAATAAAAATTAAACCCACTGAACAAGGCACAAAAGTGCTGAAACACATATGGATGAAACAAAATAGGAAAAAAGGTGTCTTGGGTGAAACAAAATAGGAAAAAAGGTGTCTTGCATAAGGCGGAATCTCATCCCACTACATCAGGATTGCCGGACAGGGGATTGAACCGTCATCCTCCCGAATGCGCCACCATGCTCGGTAGGTGGAAAAGGATTTCCTATTATAAATATTGATTGCCATTGTGTAGGCTTTGTGTACTTTTTGTATATGAGTTTTCATTGCTCACCTTGTCATTGCCAATGTTCCTGACAGTTTCACTTAGTGCTTGAAGTGTTGAACATCAGAGCCATTACCACAATGAGGCTACATGTTTGGAGTCCATGTACTATTTTGTATCACAAGAGATTTGCAGGTCAGCTCTGTCAGCAATCTCATGAAACTTATCAAGTATCGCCTTGACTTTTGTCTGTTTTTATTGGAAAAGATTTGCTGATTTTTGCCCATGATTTTGTACATTTGCAGAACATTCTTTATTAATATTCTTATGTATGTAAAGATGTCATATGAAACAATGTGTCTACATTTGTGAATTTGATTTTGTCCTCTGTGTTATGCAGGCAAAGGCTGTGCCAGTCAGATTCATAGCAACTTCAACTGCTGCTGTTGATGGGAAAGAAAATGGAGGTGAGTCATTTTTTCAGTAATAAGAAATGTGGCAATATAGCTTGTTTGCCATTAGATTAAACTATATTGGACCAACACTAAACAGTTATACATGCTGTGTGGGTGGCATGTACATCTACATCTACATCTACATGATTACTCTGCAATTCACATTTAAGTGCTTGGCAGAGGGTTCATCGAACCACAATCATACTATCTCTCTACCATTCCACTCCCGAACAGTGCGCGGGAAAAACGAACACCTAAACCTTTCTGTTCGAGCTCTGATTTCTCTTATTTTATTTTGATGATCATTCCTACCTATGTAGGTTGGGCTCAACAAAATATTTTCGCATTCGGAAGAGAAAGTTGGTGACTGAAATTTCGTAAATAGATCTCGCCACAACGAAAAACGTCTTTGCTTTAATGACTTCCATCCCAACTTGAGTATCATATCTGCCACACTCTCTCCCCTACTACGTGATAATACAAAATGAGCTGCCCTTTTTTGCACCCTTTCGATGTCCTCCATCAATCCCACCTGGTAAGGATCCCACACCGCGCAGCAATATTCTAACAGAGGACGAACGAGTGTAGTGTAAGCTGTCTCTTTAGTGGACTTGTTGCATCTTCTAAGTGTCTTGCCAATGAAATGCAACCTTTGGCTCACCTTCCCCACAATATTATCTATGTGGTCGTTCCAACTGAAGTTGTTCGTAATTTTAACACCCAGGTACTTAGTTGAATTGACAACCTTGAGAATTGTACTATTTATCGAGTAATTGAATTCCAACGGATTTCTTTTGGAACTCATGTGGATCACCTCACACTTTTCGTTATTTAGCGTCAACTGCCACCTGCCACACCATATAGCAATCTTTTCTAAATCGCTTTGCAACTGATACTGGTCTTCGGATGACCTTACTAGACGGTAAATTACAGCATCATCTGCGAACAACCTGAGAGAACTGCTCAGATTGTCACCCAGGTCATTTATATGTATCAGGAACAGCAGAGGTCCCAGGACGCTTCCCTGGGGAACACCTGATATCACTTCAGCTTTACTCGATGATTTGCCATCTATTACTACGAACTGCGACCTTCCTGACGGGAAATCACGAATCCAGTTGCACAACTAAGATGATACCCCATAGGCCCGCAGCTTGATTAGAAGTTGCTTGTGAGGAACGGTGTCAAAAGCTTTCCGGAAATCTAGAAATACGGAATCAACTTCAGATCCCCTGTCTATAGCAGCCATTACTTCGTGCGAAAAAAGAGCTAGCTGCGTTGCACAAGAACGATGTTTTCTGAAACCATGCTGATTACGTATCAATAGATCGTTCCCTTCGAGGTGATTCATAATGTTTGAATACAGTATATGCTCCAAAACTGTACTGCAAACCAACGTCAATGATATAGGTCTGTAGTTCAATGGATTACTCCTACTACCCTTCTTAAACACTGGTGCAACCTGCGCAATTTTCCAATCTGTAGGTACAGATCTATCGGTGAGCGAGCGGTTGTATATGATTGCTACGCAGGGAGCTACTGCATCAGCGTAATCTGAAAGGAACCTGATCGGTATACAATCTGGAACTGAAGACTTGCCCGTATCAAGTGATTTGAGTTGCTTCGCAACCCCTGAGGTATCTACTTCTAAGAAACTCATGCTAGCAACTGTTCGTGTTTCAAATTCTGGAATATTCCATTCATCTTCCCTGGTGAAGGAATTTCGGAAAACTGCGTTCAATAACTCCGCTTTAGCGGCACAGTCGTCGGTAACAGTACCATCGGCACTGCGCAGGGAAGGTATTCACTGCGTCTTGCCGCTTGTGTACTTTACATACGACCAGAATTTCTTCAGATTTTCTACCAAATTTTGAGACAATGTTTCGTTGTGGAACCTATTAAAGGCATCTCGCATTGAAGTCTGTGCCAAATTTCGCGTGTCTGTAAATTTTAGCCAATCTTCGGGATTTCGCGTTCTTCTGAATTTTGCATGCTTTTTCCGTTGCCTCTGCAACAGCGTTCGGACCTGTTTTGTGTACCATGGGGGATCAGTTCCATCTCTTACCAATTTATGAGGTATGAATCTCTCAATTGCTGTTGCTACTATATCCTTGAATTTGAGCCACATCTCGTGTACATTTGCATAGTCAGTTCGGAAGGTATGGAGATTGTCTCTTAGGAAGGCTTCTGGTGACACTTTATCCACTTTTTTAAATAAAATTATTTTGCATTTGTTTCTGGTGGATTTGGAAGAAACGGTATTGAGCATAGCTACAATGACCTTGTGATCACTAATCCCTGTATCAGTCATGATGCTCTCTATTAGCTCTGGATTGTTTGTGGCTAAGAGGTCAAGTGTGTTTTCGCAACCATTTACAATTCACGTGGGTTCGTGGACTAACTGCTCGAAATAATTTTCAGAGAAAGCATTTAGGCCAATCTCAGAAGATGTTTTCTGCCTACCACCAGTTTTGAACAAGTATTTTTGCCAACATATCGAGGGAAGTTTGAAGTCCCCACCAACTACAGTATAACAGTATGAGTAGGGTATTTATTTGTTACGAGACTCAAATTTTCTCTGAACTGTTCAGCAACTATATCATCAGAGTCTGGGGGTCAGTAGAAGGAGCCAATTATTAACTTAGTTTGGCTGTTAAGTATAACCTCCACCCATACCAATTCGCATGGAGTATCTACTTTGACTTCACTACAAGTTAAACCACTACTGACAGACACAAACACTCCACCACCAATTCTGCCTAATCTATCTTTCCTGAACACCATCTGAGACTTTGTAAAAATTTCTGCAGAACTTATTTCAGGCTTTAGCCATCTTTTTGTACCTATAACGATTTCAGCTTCTGTGCTTTCTATTAGCGCTTGAAGCTCAGGGACTTTCCCAGCACAACTAAAACAATTTACAACTACAATTCTGACTGTTCCTTGATCCAAGCACGTCCTGTATTTGCCATGTACCCTTTGAGATTGCAGCCCACCCCGTACTTTCCTGAGGCCTTCTAACCTAAAAAACCGCCCAGTCCACACCACACAGCCTCCGCTACCCGTGTAGCCGCCAGCTGAGTGTAGTGAGATCCTGACCTATTCAGCGGCACCCAAAACCCCACCACCCTATGGCACAAGTCAAGGAATCTGTTCCCAACTACCAATAAGCCCACCCTCTGCGATTGCCCGGACCTTGAAGGCTGAGAATCATCCTCTGAAACAGGGGAGGCAGCTGCATCTGGCTCAGGCAGAGACAGTACCTGAAACCTGTTTGTCAGACGCACCGGGGAGGCTTTCTGATCAGCCTCCGGGGATGTCTTTTCTGCCTCCCACGCCTTGCAATGACCTCCCAATCAACCACAGGCGAGGGCTCAGCCCCACTTCGGGCAGCAACCGGGGCAACCACAGTGGCAGACCGATCTGGGGACAGACGGGACGAGGTTGACATCCCCGTGATACCCAAGTCGGCTCCCCACAGTGGTGCCCATTAGCAACAGCCTCAAGCTGCACGACCGAAGTCAGCGCCGCCTGCATATGTGAGCGAAGGGATGCCAACTCAGCCCTCATCCGAACACAGCAATCACAGTCCCTGTCCATCCTAATCGATGTTGAACAACAGTTACTGAAACACGAGTCCATGCCTAGATAACGCAAGGGAAACATGCAAAGAATGTATGAACTAACCTGTACAAATGCCTAATGACTGTGCTACAATCTGCCTGAATTTGCGATCACAGTAACTAAAACTCGAAATTACACCTCCTATACGAAACTCACACGCAACTTAAGTAAGAATCTACGAAGTAAACACAGAAAAGAAGCTATATACGTATACATGTAATTGTAGCATAGACAGCACAGGATTTGGAAGATCAATTGAATGAAAAGGACGATGACTTGAAAATAGTTTATAAGATGAACATAAATAACAGTGAAACTAGGATGGTGAAAATAATCAAATTAAGTGAAATGACACTGAATGAATTATTTTAGGAAATGCGGCACTAAAAGTAGTGGATGAGTTTTGTTACTTGGGCAACAGAATAAGTGGTAACAGCAGAACTAAACAGGATATAAAAGGTAAATGACCAATACCAAGGAAACTTTCATGAAAAAGGAAAATTTGTTAATGCTGAATATAAATTCAGGTGTTAGGAAGTCTTTCCAGAAAGTATTTGAAGAGGTACTGAATTGAATGAGGGAGAAAAGATTTTTATAGTACAACTTAATAAAAGGAAGGCCTCTGTTAAAAAAAAAAAAAAAAAAAAAAAAAAAAAAAAAAAAAAAACTCCGCTAAGCCATCAAAGATTAGTCAGTTTGATAATGGAGGGAAGTATAGTATGTAGAAATTATGGAGGGAGACCAAAGCTTGAATACAGTAATCAGTTTCAAATGAATATAGTTTGCAATAGTTATGCAGAGATGAAGAGGCTAGCAATGGATAGATTAGCATGGAGAGCTGGTTCAAGCCAGGTTTTGGACTCTCTTAACTACAACAACACACCAGATGAGAGGTAGGTTTCTAAGGAATTATTATTATACATGAAGAAAAATATTTTCATTCACTTTAAAAAGGCAACTAACACAAGGTCCAGATTTAGTGCCCTAAAGCACTCCAATTTGACAGCCAAATGTAGTTATTTTGCGCAAAATGTCATATGTAAGACTTTTTATTATTCTCTGAGATAAGCGGTATACGATTTTTGTTCCTGTATAGAATGGAATACTGGTTATGAGGCTGTGAGAGGCTGCCCCCCCCCCCCCCCCCTCCCCGCCCTACCGCTCCAATCAATGAGTTCTTGTTCCAAAACATGAATACATAGTTCACAGATAAAAAATTCTGCTGGAATGAACAGATTGTCGTAGGGACACAGTTGTATTTTGAATATTCAGGAATTTAATAAACTAACTGGAAGCAGTCTTGTACACATCAGAAACCTGTACTTTGAGAATCTGCAACACATAGGTGCATTTTTAACTCCAGGCAATACACGTTATACTTAATCTTCATTATTTTAGTATATGTTAACTTACAATTTCATAATCTCCAGTTCTTTCACATATTTCATGACTTCCATTCAAGAGTCCACTAAAATGTTCCCGTATTATTCATTTGCATCATTGTCCTCAATATTTGTGGCATGTACGTAAATAATGAATCAAGTACCAAAGAATGATTATTTGAGTTATTGGTGAAATTCTGCTGTAAACGCCAAGGCCAATTACGCATATTTGATACAAGCACCAGAACAGCAGGGAAAGTATTTTATAGCTGTTGTAAGATGACACTCGTGCCTAACACCGACGTTGATGTTCAAATAATGAGTCGTGCACCAATTCTCTGTTCTCTGTGAGAGTCTTGATGTTCAAATAATGAGTCATGAACCAATTCTCTGTTCTCTGTGAGAGTCTTGGCATGCACTTGTGTGAACTGCTTACAATTGAAGTAGCTCTGTGGTTCATTTGCAACAATAGGGCATTGCTGAAGTAATTATTACAAATACATAATATACAACATTGTAAAATGGAAAGGAAAACTGAACCAAAATGGAGAGATATAGGTAGTGCTGAAAATGAAGGAAAGACATTACTCAATGAAGGAAAGGAAATTCTTGAAAAGCCAATATTGTGCTTTCAGTGAAGTAGGCTCCCGAGTACCAGTAGGGCTTGACTGTGCATGGGATGTGCTTGGTTGTGTGTATGAATGGTGTATGTTTCAATTTTTCTGATGAAGTCTGTGGTTGAAAGCTTTGTGTAAGTGTTTTCAATTGTGCCTGTGTGCATCTTAATGTGTCATCTTTACAGTAAGTAGCAATCTATCTTTTCGTACATTGTTGACAGTCTTTAAAGACAAATTCTCTAAACTAAAATTTCATCATTTGTTCAAGTTACACATATTCTACATGCATTCTTCTTAGAGCCAAACTGAGGTGTGATCCCAGTAGTAAAGACAATAAACTCCAGCTAGAATCCCATCACCAAAAAGCAAAGAGAGCTATGGATTCTGTGAAATCTGATGCAATTAGGAGTCAGGGGCCTAACTCAGAAGCGTGTAGAGCTGCAACAGATTTACAAAAAGCAATTTCACTTCCTTCATTAAGGCACAGTGAAAAGTTTTATTTACTGCAGCTCTCAGATCACAACTTTCACATTCATGTTGGTGATAATCAAACCTGTCACATTTCTCTGGCATGAGGTCATATGTGGCAGGTGTGAAAATGAAATTGCAGCCTACATGCACAAAGCCTTTAAAACATGACTTTCTTGTAAAAAGAAATTGATGATACGGACTGACAACTTCTGTGGACAGAAAAAAAGATGTTTCTTTGGGTTTACCTAACAGCGAAGTGTTATTTTATGGAAACAGAACACATGCTTTGGTGAAAGGACACACTTTTATATCTTCCAGTCACAGTATTGCTCACATTGAGAAATGAAAGAGGCTAACTGTGTGTGAAGTTCCAAAAGATTTAGTTTATATCACTGCAGTACAACACCATTCATAGTGACTGTTAAGCAAGAAACAGATTTTTATGACGTCAGCTGCTGAAAAACATATGAATTTCACCACTGCGCATATTTCAAAATCATAGTGGATCAGACTGGCTGCTGAATGGATAGGGGGTACTGCAGGTTCAATCAGCTCTTAATGCAATTGAAGAGTTAGGGGCACATGAACTCTTTCGATCTCCAATAGGTGCAGCTGGAAACACGACACTGTGAATCTAGGTTGTCTGAAGATAAGAGAAGGAACTTAGCTAAAATGACTCCATACGTGACAGAGAGAATAGGTGGTTTTACAAGAACCTTGTGAAATGAGATAAAATGAGCACCGTGGTAGTTTTACCATTTTTTATGTTAAACCATTGCATACAGAACGTTTCATTTTTTTCACATTTTGTACCATTTTGTTCTTAAATGTACTAATGTATAATAAAAACACATATACAACAAGAAACCTATATCATTTTTGTGTAGCAAACCTCAACTTTTATACTGCTTTTGTATAAGTGCTATACACATTTTGTGGAATACCTCTCAATCAGTTTTTTGGAATTTGTCCCTTTTTTATTTGTATGCTACACTGATTGTCCAATCAGACTCATTTATTCATTACTGTACCACAAATTATTCACTCATCATCCTCTGCAGCTTTCTACACATTACTCCACAACAATACTTTTTGATAATAGCGTTTGGAACCCTACCAATATATATCTTTTTAATAATATTATGTATGATAACAACTTGGCATCATTACAGTTAAGTAAATTGCAGTTCAGGTCACATGCATACATGTATGAAATCACGGTGTCTGTTCTTCCAGACATGTCTGAAAGAACAGACACTGTGTGGAATCTGCAGCTGTGAAACATATTATGTAAATTGAAGGAGGGGAGAGGGCGGAAAAGAATGTAATTGATTTGCCTCGATGGACAATGGATCCACCACATTCAGTGTGGATGCACATTTAAGTCTGATCTCCTACGGAAATCTCAAAGTAGCGAATCGTGGAGTACACGGACAGGGACTACGAATAGCTGATGCTAGGCGGGAATGTGAGTCGGCTGACAGGCTGGTTACAGGAATTGAGGATAGGTCACCAGGAGAGTTCCCACCTGTCCAGTTCAGAAAAGCTGGTGGTAGTGGGATGAATTCAGGCTGCGAAGCAGTCATTCAAGACAAGGACACCACGTTGTGCAGTATGCTCGGCAACTGGGCGGATCAAATGTCTCTCAGCCACAGTTTGGCGGTGGAAATTCATGCAGACAGATAGCTTGTTTGTGGTCATGTTCATATAGAATACTGCACAGTAGCTGCATAGACCACATGGTTGCTTTTGCAAGGTGGTCCTGTGTCTTATGGGATAGGAAATGCATGTGACTTGACTAAACTAGGTGTTAGTGTAAGTATATAGGGTTACAGGTCTTGCATTTAGGTCCAGGTTTAAGATATGAGCCATAGGACAAGGGGTTGGGAGTATGAGGGGAATCGGGATGGACAAGGATATTGCATAGGTTGGGTGGCTGATTTGGGTGGAGGGGTGGGGGTGGGGGGGGGGGGCACTCCTTTGTAGGGCACAGCATGTGACTGGGGAGAGACACACAGGAAATCTGCTTCTGGACAGGGCACGGAGGGTAATTTTGGTCTGCTGCGGCCTCAGTGAGCCCCTCAGCATATTTGGAGACTGACTGCCCATCACTGGAGATGCTGCGACCGTGGGTAGCTACGCTGTATGGGTATACTGACATGAACAGTGATAAATGTAAACTACAAATGCTTATGACAAGGTTCTATGTTTTCCTTTCCATAAGACACTGGTAATCCCTCTATATTGTACTCATTTATTGTTAGTTCAGCTTCAGATTA
This sequence comes from Schistocerca nitens, assembly GCF_023898315.1. Taxonomy (NCBI): domain Eukaryota; kingdom Metazoa; phylum Arthropoda; class Insecta; order Orthoptera; family Acrididae; genus Schistocerca; species Schistocerca nitens. The sequence continues at coordinate 222,682,205 of NC_064623.1, forward strand.
CGGAACTGCACCTAACACACAGAGATAGATAGATAGATAGAGAGAGAGAGAGAGAGAGAGAGAGAGAGAGAGAGAGAGAGAGAGAGAGAGAGAGAGAGTTCTGTTTTTCAACATTCAACATTTGAGAACATTTTAAGTAACATTTTCATATGAAAACAACTATTTTAGTATTTTCACTTTTATAGTTTTTTTAAATGAACTATAAAAATTACTAATTTTTATTTTTACAAATCATACTCCAACTAAGGTCCCCACCATGATGTATCCCTCCACTTACAATTAAAAGTGTCTTGAAATATTAATCAAATATGAAAACTGACAACTGATGTTACAAGTCATAGCCTAGCATTACAATTTGTTCAGAAAAATGTTAAAAAACAGTATTTTTCACAAAAGATGTCATTTATATACTGAATGTCAAAACAGTTTTCCGAGTATGACATTTTTATGTATTATTTGCAGTCATCTATGACTGCTAAAATAGTTAAAATATTTTTTAGTTTTAATTTTCTGACACGTTCACAATTATCTGTTGAACTTCTTAAATGAACATTTTCAGAGAGTCGAAACTAGTTAACTGTAAAGATAATTCTGATTTTGTTGAAAATAAAAAAAGGCTTTAACTGAAATCATTTTTTGTGTATACCATAGGCTGTCAGGAACTTTTTATATAGGTGAACTTTATTCAGTTACAGACCACACTTTCAATATAAAACACAAATGAACTAATACAAAACCAATTTTATAAGGAAGCTTTCTATTCATTAACAATACACAGTTTTGATTCCATAAATTAATTAATGCATTTTTCATATAATCATATAACATGCGATTTGTGTAATTATAATGTGAATTTAGAAGCTAATTTTTATCAACAACATAAATTGACTTTATATAATTAACAGTTTGACTACAATAAGGGCTTCACAATTGATGAATGCATGTTGTTGTTCACCCAGTCTTTGTTGTCTTGTCTTATGGTTGCTGAAAGGTAAATGAAGCTCTTACAAGAAGTGTTCAACCTTTTGTTCCAGGGACTCTGAAGGACCTGAGTGAAGGGGAAGTCAGTGAGGGCCTGGTTCCTGCAGTCCTCCCATACAGTATACCTGATGACACGGACAGCACAAGTGTGAGCGACACGTCGTGACAGAGGCAGCTTCTGTTTCCCTTCACATTCTCAGTGATTTACTCCAATGTCATTGCCTGTACCATAGCACCTGTTGTTCCTAATTCAGTACTGAAAATGGCAACAGCTGAAAATATATACAATACAATGGTACAGAGCTTACTGTTTTGGTACAGTTGAGGAAAACTAGAGGTTTTTATTTTATTTTATTATTTTTTTCTTACATAATGTAATGATGACCAAACTGAGAAATGGAGACAGCACATTATTTTCAAGAGTGTCTGTTAGTAAAATGACATATGAAACTGAATATGCTACATAAGTTGAATAAATAGTTGTCATGGTGAAAGAAATTGTAACCTAATTGAGTCCCCTTTGGTGCAACAGTGACTGTGGTAATACAATACATCAAAATAATGTTGACATATCAGGGTTTTAACGTAGTTCAGATAACATATGTGAGAACACAATAACAGTCAGAGATAAGGACCCAGCAACTGAAAGAATAAACATCAGTAATTACTGCTAGTTAAGGAGATCACTACCAAATGAAAGAAGGAAAATGAATGAGTAATGACTCAAACTCTTTACATACTACTATCAGTTTTGTTTGATATGACATCTGCTTAGGAAATCTGATTGCAATCAATTAATAATAAAGACTGAAACATCCTGTTGTTCAGGAACTGATGTGGATACCTTTCAGTTGCAACTGACCTATCATTTACAATCTGTAATATTTAGTGTTGCCAAATTTTTTTAAATCTGTTTTTGTGTTAAGCAATATGCACATTAAATCAATGTGCAATAAAACATGAATATCATATTTCCTGTATTGCCCACTTTCACAAAATATTCTACAGTGCACACTTTTAATACACATTCGAACATTTGTGTTCTCCTTAAATGTTTGTTTCATCAACACCTTTCTATTCCCTTCAACAAATTTGTGAAATAAGAACTTACACCTAACCCGTAGTTAAGTAATCAAATTTTTGTGGTTTCATTTTATTTTTGAACTGTTTACTAAGATTATGGTGAACTGATAGTTTGGCCTTAGAATTTAATTTAACTTAGTATGATAAGAATACTAAAATCTTAGAAAATATAAGAAGGAACTTTCATAAAAACCAATGGTGAAATATAAACATTCCTTTTATTATTAATTGTAACAAATAATTTATTGTAGTGGATTTTTTTGTCCCAATTTTTGTAAATCAATAAGAAACATAAGGCAAAGTACAATAAAATGAGTTACTTGTGATGGGATAACTATGGCATCAAAGTCATTTTGTTTTTATTATATGGTGACCGTACTTATTTTGAAGCTGTGCATTTTCAATTCTGTTGAGATAACTAGCTGTAAAATTGCACTTATCGTGTCTGTGTTGCATGTGTTGTTATGAATAGCAGGACTGAGCACAATGAATCATGAGTCAGATGTGAGTAGTCAATCACATTGCTTGTTCATAGTTTCCTATGCTTCCTAATTCAAGTTATCTTTTCCCCTTACCCAGCCTCATATCATTGTCGTTGTTGTTGTTGTTCTCAGTCCTGAGACTGGTTTGATGCAGCTCTCCATGCTACTCTATCCTGTGCAAGCTTCTTCATCTCCAAGTACTTACTGCAACCTACATCCTTCTGAATCTGCTTAGTGTATTCATCTTTTGGTCTCCCTCTACGATTTTTACCCTCCACGCTGCTTTCCAATGCTAAATTTGTGATCCCCTAATGCCTCACAACATGTCCTACCAACCGGTCCCTCCTTCTTGTCAAGTTGTGCCACAAACTCCTCTTCTCCCCAATTCTATTCAATACCTCCTCATTAGTTATGTGAACTACCCATCTAATCTTCAGCATTCTTCTATAGCACCACATTTCAAAAGCTTCTATTCTCTTCTTGTCCAAACTATTTATCGTCCATGTTTCACTTCCGTACATGGCTACACTCCATACAAATACTTTCAGAAACGACTTCCTGACACTTAAATCTATTCTCGATGTTAACAAATTTCTCTTTTTCAGAAATGCTTTCCTTGCCATTGCTAGTCTACATTTTATATCCTCTCTACTTTGACCATCATCAGTTATTTTGCGCCCCAAATAGCAAACCTCCTTTTCTACTTTAAGTGTCTCATTTCCTAATCTAATTCCCTCAGCATCACCCAACTTAATTCAACTACATTCCATTATCCTCGTTTTGCTTTTGTTGATGTTTATCTTATATCCTCCTTTCAAGACACTGTCCATTCCGTTCAACTGCTCTTCCAAGTCCTTTGCTGTCTCTGACAGAATTACAATGTCATCGGCGAACCTCAATGTTTTTATTTCTTCTCCATGGACTTTAATACCTACTCCGAATTTTTCTTTTGTTTCCTTTACTGCTTGCTCAATATAGAGATTGAATAACATAGGGGAAAGGCTACAACCCTGTCTCACTCCCTTCCCAACCGCTGCTTCCCTTCCATGCCCCTCGACTCTTATAACTACCATCTGTTTTCTGAACAAATTGTAAATAGCCTTTCGCTCCCTGTATTTTACCCCTGCCACCTTTAGAATATGAAAGAGAGTATTCCAGTCAACATTGTCAAAAGCTTTCTCTAAGTCTACAAATGCTAGAAATGTAGGTTTGCCTTTCCTTAATCTATTTTCTAAGATAAGTCGTAGGGTTAGTATTGCCTCACGTGTTCCAACATTTCTGCGGAATCCAAACTGATCTTCACCAAGGTCAACTTCTACTAGTTTTTCCATTCGTCTGTAAAGAATTTGTGTTAGTATTTTGCAGCTGTGGCTTATTAAACTGATAGTTCGGTAATTTTCACATCTGTCAACACCTGCTTTCTTTGGGATTGGAATTATTATATTCTTCTTGAAGTGTGAGGGTGTTTCGCCTGTCTCATACATCTTGCTCACCAGATGGTAGAGTTTTGTCAGGACTGGCTCTTCCAAGGCCGTCAGTAGTTCCAATGGAATGTTGTCTACTCCCAGGGCCTTGTTTCGACTCAGGTCTTTCCGTGCTCTGTCAAACTCTTCACGCAGTATCGTATCTCCCATTTCATCTTCATTTCCATTTCCATAATATTGTCCTCAAGTACGTCGCCCTTGTATAGACCCTCTATATACTCCTTCCACCTTTCTGCTTTCCCTTCTTTGCTTAGAACTGGGTTCCCATTTGAGCTCTTGATATTCATACAAGTGGCTCTCTTTTCTCGAAAGGGCTCTTTAATTTTCCTGTAAGCAGTATCTATCTTACCCCTAGTGAGATAAGCCTCTACATCCTTACATTTGTCCGCTAGCCATCCCTGCTTAGCCATTTTGCACTTCCTGTCGATCTCATTTTTGAGACGTTTGTATTCCTTTTTGCCTACTTCATTTACTGCATTTTTATATTTTCTCCTTTCATCAATTAAATTCAATATTTCTTCTGTTACCCAAGGATTTTTACTAGCCCTGGTCTTTTTACCTACTTGATCCTCTGCTGCCTTCACTACTTCATCCCTCAGAGCTACCCATTCTTCTTCTACTGTATTTCTTTCCCCCATTCTTGTCAATTGTTCCCTTATGCTCTCCCTGAAACTCTGTACAACCTCTGGTTTAGTCAGTTTATCCAGGTCCCATCTCCTTAAATTCCCACCTTTTTGCAGTTTCTTCAGTTTTAATCTATAGTTCATAACCAATAGATTGTGGTCAGAGTCCACATCTGCCCCTGGAAATGTCTTACAATTTAAAACCTGGTTCCTAAATCTCTGTCTTACCATTATATAATCTATCTGATACCTTCTAGTATCTCCAGGATTCTTCCATGTATACAACCTTCTTTTATGATTCTTGAACCAAGTATTAGCTATGATTAAGTTATGCTCTGTGCAAAATTCTACCAGACGGCTTCCTCTTTCATTTCTTAGCCCGAATCCATATTCACCTACTATGTTTCCTTCTCTCCCTTTTCCTACTCTCGAATTCCAGTCACCCATGACTATTAAATTTTCGTCTCTCTTCACTACCAGAATAATTTCTTTTATCTCATCATACATTTCATCAATTTCTTCTTCATCTGCAGAGCTAGTTGGCATATAAACTTCTACTACTGTAGCAGGCATGGGTTTCGTGTCTATCTTGGCCACAATAATGCATTCACTAAGCTGTTGGTAGTAGCTTACCCACACTCCTATTTTTTTATTCATTATTAAACCTACTTCTGCATTACCCCTATTTGATTTTGTATTTATAACCCTGTATTCGCCTGACCAAAAGTCTTGTTCCTCCTGCCACCGAACTTCACTAATTCCCACTATATCTAACTTTAAACTATCCATTTCCCTTTTTAAATTTTCTAACCTACCTGCCCGATTAAGGGAACTGTCATTCCACGCTCCAATCCGTAGAACGCCAGTTTTCTTTCTCCTGATAACGACATCCTCTAGAGTAGTCCCCGCCTGGAGATCCGAATGGGGGACTACTTTACCTCTGGAATATTTTACCCAAGAGGACGCCATCATCATTTAACCATACAGTAAAGCTGCATGCCCTCAGGAAAAATTACGGCTGTAGTTTCCCCTTGCTTTCAGCCATTCACAATACCAGCACAGCAAGGCCGTTTTGGTTAGTGTTGCAAGAACAGATCAGTCAATTATCCAGACTGTTGCCCCTGCAACTACTGAAAAGTCTGCTGCCCCTCTTCAGGAACCACACGTTTGTCTGGCCTCTCAACAGATACCCCTCCATTGTGGTTGCACCTACGGTATGGCCATCTGTATCGCTGAGGCACGAAAGCCTCCCCACCAACAGCAAGGTCCATGGTTCATGGGGGTAGGCCTCATATCACCCACAGCAATTTAAGCTGTTCTGTTCGGTCCCATCCTAACCGTAGCCTCAGAAATTGTTACATATTAAAAAATAAACAGCCAAATATTTGTAACAACCACAGTTAGGAGACTAAGAGGTTATCACTGTCTGCTGTATACTGTTATCATCGAGCTGAGTACTAACAATGAGAATGAATCTCCCGCAGCACCAGCACGCATGCTGCAGAAACTGTAAGTGCATTCAGCCAGTCTAGTTAATGAAGGGAATATCCTACCTGGGAAGAGCTGCTCGTAAGACTTCACAAACATGTAATCACAACAGCTATAGGAGCATTATTAGTTTCTCCATCTGTTTGTTCAATTAATGAAAAACTGCTACAGTTGCTGTTGAGAACTTTATTATTCCACTACCAGATTGAGGCTTCGTATTGCGGCATTTTCAAGTGGTTCTGAAATGACCGTAAATATGACTGATATATAAATACTGTATATAATAGAAGATAAAAAAACAAGGACTACACATTCATAATTTAAGTACAGATAGAGTATAAATCTTACCAAAAAAACAGGAAATAAATCCATCTCCACAGCTCACTTCATGAGAGTCACGCAGTGCACAGTATCGGGCACTACCTTGTAATTCTTCATATGATGAAGAAGTGATACATTGTGAACATTTATAAGCAATTAGAGATTTATGTCCATCTGAAAAAATTCAAGGAAAAGGTGCTAAATGAGACACACACACCCAAAAAGTCCAGCTTCATGGGCATCTGCCATCCTATTGTTGACAATGTCCTTTAAAGTTATTCTGAAAATTTGTAACCGTGTCTACGCCTTTGCAAACAAGCCCTGTAAGCAGTTCACAATGTATGCAAGCTACACTAACTTCTGCATTTTCTTGTAGTTCAACTTTGGCATGCTAGAGAACATAATTCCACACTTAAATTGGATCCCCTTCCATTGCAACCATTTTTACAATTTTTTAAAGATATTTTAGCCATTTATTTGTAAAATTTGTAATTTGCAATTTACAAATATGTCTAGACTAAACCCTATTAAAACCAAAGAGTTGTATAGCAGAAATTATAAATAAAATAGCCTCTGCAGGGTGTATACGTGGACAAGGAAAAAAAAAACCCGGATTTTTCCCGGATTTCCCGTTTAAAAATACACTTTCTCCCGGATGAAAACACACTTTTTCCGTGTTATTAAGTGACAGTATATTTTCCCTCGGAACTGTAAAACTTATAAATCCTTTGAATGGTTATGTTTTTATACACGGACGTAGAATTTCCTGGCACTTTGTAAAACGAAACTCAGGGAAGAAAACTGCTTTTGGAAAGATTTTTGATGTGCAGCAATGTAAACGCTGCATTTTCATGTTACGAAAGTATAGATTCGAATTCCACCAAACACCACATGTTACTTTCCGAACCATTGTAATCAAAATTGCGATGCACTTTTGCAAGCCAGTCATAGCTCCTGTCACGTGATCCCGCCAGGCGATGATAGCAGATATTCAGACCACAGGACACGTAATGTAGTCAGCTAATAGCAACATCACTGTTATGTAGCGCGGATACACAAACAGGAAAAGTCACTGTTTTAAATTAATATACATAGTTTTTCTACAAGAAAAGCAAAGTTTTCACATATAATATTGGTCTCTAAGGTTAATAAGCTGCAAGAGAAGCTATGCTTTCACATATAATGTTGATATTTTTTGCGCGTGTTCCACTTTAATATATATCACACAAATGTGCCAGTAAAATTTTTTTGCCAAGTCCAGTGACTTGTCCTCAAAGTTTTCCACAGTAAATTAGCTACCACAGAGGAGAGAGAACTTCCCGTAGCACTACATCAATTTGCTCATAATAATGACATGAATTTCTGATCTTCTGGGCTCGAAATACTTATAAAATGGGTCATCATAAAACGTTCTGTGATTTAAGAAATTCATTGTACATTCTTGCACATACACTCCTGGAAATGGAAAAAAGAACACATTGACACCGGTGTGTCAGACCCACCATACTTGCTCCGGACACTGCGAGAGGGCTGTACAAGCAATGATCACACGCACGGCGCAGCGGACACACCAGGAACTGCGGTGTTGGCCGTCGAATGGCGCTAGCTGTGCAGCATTTGTGCACCGCCGCTGTCAGTGTCAGCCAGTTTGCCGTGGCATACGGAGCTCCATCGCAGTCTTTAACACTGGTAGCATGCCGTGACAGCATGGACGTAAACCGTATGTGCAGTTGACGGACTTTGAGCGAGGGCGTATAGTGGGCATGCGGGAGGCCGGGTGGACGTACCGCCGAATTGCTCAACACGTGGGGCGTGAGGTCTCCACAGTACATCGATGTTGTCGCCAGTGGTCGGCGGAAGGTGCACGTGCCCGTCGACCTGGGACCGGACCGCAGCGACGCACGGATGCACGCCAAGATCGTAGGATCCTACGCAGTGCCGTAGGGGACCGCACCGCCACTTCCCAGCAAATTAGGGACACTGTTGCTCCTGGGGTATCGGCGAGGACCATTCGCAACCGTCTCCATGAAGCTGGGCTACGGTCCCGCACACCGTTAGGCCGTCTTCCGCTCACGCCCCAACATCGTGCAGCCCGCCTCCAGTGGTGTCGCGACAGGCGTGAATGGAGGGACGAATGGAGACGTGTCGTCTTCAGCGATGAGAGTCGCTTCTGCCTTGGTGCCAATGATGGTCGTATGCGTGTTTGGCGCTGTGCAGGGGAGCGCCACAATCAGGACTGCATACGACCGAGGCACACAGGGCCAACACCCGGCATCATGGTGTGGGGAGCGATCTCCTACACTGGCCGTACACCACTGGTGATCGTCGAGGGGACACTGAATAGTGCACGGTACATCCAAACCATCATCGAACCCATCGTTCTACCATTCCTAGACCGGCAAGGGAACTTGCTGTTCCAACAGGACAATGCACGTCCGCATGTATCCCGTGCCACCCAACGTGCTCTAGAAGGTGTAAGTCAACTACCCTGGCCAGCAAGATCTCCAGATCTGTCCCCCATTGAGCATGTTTGGGACTGGATGAAGCGTCGTCTCACGCGGTCTGCACGTCCAGCACGAACGCTGGTCCAACTGAGGCGCCAGGTGGAAATGGCATGGCAAGCCGTTCCACAGGACTACATCCAGCATCTCTACGATCGTCTCCATGGGAGAATAGCAGCCTGCATTGCTGCGAAAGGTGAATATACACTGTACTAGTGCCGACATTGTGCATGCTCTGTTGCCTGTGTCTATGTGCCTGTGGTTCTGTCAGTGTGATCATGTGATGTATCTGACCCCAGGAATGTGTCAATAAAGTTTCCCCTTCCTGGGACAATGAATTCACGGTGTTCTTATTTCAATTTCCAGGAGTGTAGTTCAACTTGCGTAAAAGGAAATCTACTTTGAAGGTAACGCTTTTCAAACCACCATTCCCATTATTTTCCAGTGACCTGTTGGAAATAGGTTCGTTTCAGTAGTCGTCAGAGAGCGCCAGATAACAGGCGCTACCAGGCATTGGCAGCTGCTAAGACGCAGGAAGCCAGTATGTTCCTACGTGTAAAACATTAAAAGATCTTACATTATGTCATAAAAGAAACAAGACATCAGAGGATACTCCAAGAGCATCAAAATGTTGTGAACCATACTAAAATGGCAAATTTAAAGTGCATAATTAAAGAGCACATTCATATGTCCAGATCCCCAATGAAGTAGGCCTCAACCCAATTTTAAGCTTTTCAGTGTGGGTTTTGGGATGTAAATTTTACTGGAGTACCAGTACTGTATTAACTCATTTTTCTTTATTATGGCATAATGCTATACGTGCTAGAACATGAAAACATGCACTTGAAATGCAGTGAGCAGTTGAAATTTGCCAATAGTGTGGAACTAAACACTTCGTTTCAAACACATTGACTGCCTCAGGGTAAAAAATTAATAAAAACCAAATTTCTTTAGCAAACCGACAAAAATAACTTCATTGTTCTACAAGGCGATTAATGTATGGCTGCCAGAAAAGTGGAAATAAAATAAAATCTGAAACTAATAACGTATATTAAAGATGTGAATGTACTTTAATTCACTTGACACTTCCCAGCCACAGAAATCCATTTTATTTTATTTTGACATGAGAGCGGTATACGAAGAGGAAACAGCAAAACCACTAAATATAAACTCAGGTCACGTGGAGACTACACACTTCCCCACTATAACTCAGACTGCTCTGCACATCAGCCTCCCTCAGATCTACGATATTTCTGAACCAGGGCAATACTAAGGTAGTGAAGGTAGTGGCCTCACCCCCCCCCCCCCCCCTTCCTCCTCCATCCAGCGTTTGAGATAAGACATCAAAAATTTTAAAAAAATTGAATTTTTGAAAATATGTTCATTTTGTGGCACACATCTTTCTGAAGAATCTGATACATAAAACATATATGTTCAGGGAAATGTAAGACATGTTATTTGGTCTTAAGTGTGTCAGAGTGCAGTGCCACCCCTCTTCATACAACATTCTTCTATCGAACGTCACAGTATTTTGCTCTGTGGAATTGAAACGCGTATATTTTGTGCTGGATGCCATCAAACTGCATTCATGACAGTGGAAATTAAAATGTCCTGTGGTGCCTCTCCTGCTCCCAGTCGCCTGGTTTGACAACCTGCCCCTCTTTCTTTCTTTCTTTTTTTTTCTTTTTCTTTTCTTTTCTTTTTTTTTTTTTTTAAAAAAAACCTCGCTATTGACACTGGATGGGATTATTTGTAATCAGGAGAACAAGAACTCTTCAGAAAATTTGCACTCTTTATTGCCTGTTAGCTATTAACTTTCTGTTTTGGGTGACAGAAAATTAAATATAGAATACATAAAACCAGTAAAGACAAGAGACAAGCAATACAGTACACATTTCTTCAATCCTTAGCTCCTAGCATTGTTTTCTCTGTAATCTTGCTACACCTTTACATGGCGTGCTTTCCTTTCTGTGACAGAATCTATTACCTCATCAAAGTTTGCCAAATATTTTGCTACATGAAAAATAGAAATATCATTGTCTAATACTGTGTAAGCTGTTAATACAAATAGTACCCAAGACTGGTGTGGTATCTCGATCTGATTACATCTATTTTGTCACTGTCTGCTAGATAAAACAAAATAGGCCTTTCTAACACTGCAGAAATTGTAACACACACCAAAATAAACGTGACTGTTTTGGCACAAATGGTCATTTTTATAACATGACAGAATATAATTCACGAAGACCAACGTAAAATGCCTATTAGGCCTACTACAAGCAAAACGGTTTATGTTAGAACAAAGTTTCACATTTCATTCATATGCTCCAGTTTCTCGAGCATGAGATCGGAAAGTAGTAGTAGTAGTAATAGATTTTTACATAAATTTGGAATTGTCATATTCTTCCCTAATTTGTGTGATGTCCCCGTTTCTTCTCCTTCCTCGTTCTAACAAACAATTTTGTCATGTCTAATACTGGAACTATTGCTGCCTTTGTCAAAACTTATTCGCTGGTTAACCCCACTAACCCTGCCAGAAACACGGATTTAAATTTATCCCTGATTATTCTCCGGTTAGGTGTTGTTATGTTCGTACAAACCATTTTCTGCACTACTTCCAGAATAGAACTTAAGTGCCTGCTAGACGGGGACTGTACAACTGGCCCTTACTAGTGTTGTGATCTGGTCAAAATTTTTCTGACAGAATTTCATTTTCCTGGATACACTGAGAAATAATACGTGCCCAGAAAATATTAGATACAGGCTCCCAGGTAGATGCCATTTTCCTTGATTTCCGGAAGGCGTTCGATACAGTACCGCACTGTCGCCTGATAAACAAATTAAGAGCCTACGGAATATCAGACCAGCTGTGTGGCTGGATTGAAGAATTTTTAGCAAACAGAACACAGCATGTTGTTCTCAATGGAGAGAGGCCTACAGACATTAAAGTAACCTCTGGCGTGCCACAGGGGAGTGTTATGGGACCATTGCTTTTCACAATATATATAAATGACCTAGTATATAGTGTCGGAAGTTCCATGCAGCTTTTCGCGGATGATGCTGTAGTATACAGAGAAGTTGCAGTATTAGAAAATTGCAGCGAAGTACAGGAAGATCTGCAGCGGATAAGCACTTGGTGCAGGGAGTGGCAACTGACCCTTAACATAGACAAATGTAATGCATTGCGAATACATAGAAAGAAGGATCCTTTATTGTATGATTATATGATATCGGAACAAACACTGGTAGCAGTTACTTCTGAAAAATATGTGGGAGTATGCGTGTGGAACGATTTGAAGTGGAATGATCATATAAAATTAATTGTTGGTAAGGCGGGTGCCAGGTTGAGATTCATTGGGAGAGTGCTTAGAAAATGTAGACCATCAATAAAGGAGGTGGCTTACAAAACACTCATTCCACCTACACTTGAGTATTGCTCATCAGTGTGGGATCCGTACCAGGTCGGGTTGACAGAGGAGATAGAGAAGATCCAAAGAAGAGCGGCACGTTTTGTCACAGGGTTATTTGGTAAGTGTGATAGCGTTACGGAAATGTTTAGCAAACTCAAGTGGCAGACTCTGCAAGAGAGGCGCTCTGCATTGCGGTGTAGCTTGTTGTCCAGGTTTCGAGAGGGTGCGTTTCTCGATGAGGTATTGAATATATTGCTTCCCCCTAATTATACCTCCTGAGGAGATCACAAATGTAAAATTAGAGAGATTAGAGCACGCACGGAGGCTTTCAGACAGTTGTTCTTCCTGCGAACCATACTTGACTGGAACAGAAAAGGGAGGTAATGGCAGTAGCATATAAAGTGCCCTCTGCCACACACCGCTGGGTGGCCTGCGGAGTATAAATGTAGAATGTATAATGTAGAATCTTACCTGTTACTCCTGTTAGTCGTTTACTTCCACTCTGTAGTCTGAACCTATGGATTTCCCTAGTATTTATAACGCTGATCATTCGCAAACCAAAACAACAACATAATAATACAGCAATTGGCATTCACTCGTTCGGCTTTACTCTGCTCACTTTTTCCTGCAGGAAAGTCTATTTCTAGATACAACGAGCATTCCCCTGACAGAGACATTACGTACTCTATGCACGCATTCAAAAATCAACTTATGATTCTTTTTTTTCCATGGGACCAAACTACTTAATCTAACTTATGCTACGGACATAGGCACTTTGTGAACAATGTTTTTCTCCTCAAGAATATGAATTTACCCCCACCCCCACCCCTCCCCAATAGATCCGGACCCGCTGCGCATGCGAGAATCTGGCAGCTTGGGCGCGGCAGTAAAATTTTTCCCGGTTGCATCTAGCTGCTTACTGCCAACAGCCAACAGCCACATTTCTGTAGCCAGAAACGGGAGAAGGTACTACTCATACGCCACTCAACTGCGCATGCGCGTGAGCCCGCTCATAACTGATAAAACGAATCTAATGTAAACAGCCTTGACGTCACACTCGTCGGAGGCAATTTGTTGTTATGAAGCATTGCATGGTCTTCCTAAAGCCTTTGACACATTTTGCTGTTGGCAAACACTTGTATGAGCACCATGTTTTGTTGTTGTATATGGCACATTTCCTTTGCAATTTATGTTTTATTTTTGTTTTTTTTCTCGTTCATGTTTTATTGTTGCAGTATTATTCTCCAGTAGCAGGTTACAGTAACATTCTTTGTTAGGATATTGATTCTTACCAGTCAAAATTACAAAAATTTAACTGAAAACTACAATAATGAAAAATTCCTTGATTTCTGAAAAATTCCCAGTGTTTTTCCCGATTTTCTCCCGGATGAAAAAATTCCGGTGTTTTTCCCAGATCTCCTGGTTGTCCCGGGACATATACACCCTGCTCTGGCTGCAAGGTCAGTTTTATAACTTTTTTTATTCCATGATCTATATTGAGACTCCAAATCTCATCTTCAGATGAGCTGGTTAAGTTGCCTGTGGGCCACTGATCTCACCTACATCTATATGTAAATGATTATTATGCAATTTGGTACGACATGCATGGCACCGGATTCATCAAATCACCTCTACGCTATTTCTCTACTGTTAAAACTTCCTGAGCTCCTCATAGGGTGGCTAATGATTTGGTATTCCAAGAGGTATTTCCATTTGTCAGGTTGACACAAAGATTCGCATTTTACAAGTATATATTTATTGCTTCAAGTAGCACAGGTTTCAAATACAAAATCTGTTACTAAACCAGCCTTCTCACAGCTGATTCACTACTTCTTATATATCATCTCAGTAATTAAAGGTGACATCGTCTATTATTACAGACTGAAAATTTGAGGATTACTATGAAAAACATGTTGACATCCACAGACTGATATCAGAATATCAAGCACCAATTTTCTCCTAGCATGATGGAACAGTAATTTTGCTTGGTTCTTAGTTTTGTAGGGCAAAAATTTCCAAAATATGTTCAAACATGATGTGTTTCATAAGATCACTGATCGTAAAAGTTATCAGTTGTTTTAAGCAAGAGCAGAGCAGAGATGTTTTTGCACTTGATGAAACTGAAATGAAATTAATGACAAAATATAGCTTCCTGCCATTATTGAGAATTTGTACCACTCATAGCTTCTTCAACTGTTGTAGGTGCATCATTAAATGTTGGGCTGCATATATTTCATAGCCAGAGTATTCTTTAGGTTTAGGTACATGAAAATATTTCGTCTTCATCCTCTAAATCATCATCTTCATAGAATGTATCTCTGCATTCATTGTCATCTTCCTCTTCTTCATTTTCTGCTCCTTTTCAAAATTAGTAGTTCTTAATTTGATGGCATTAATGAAGAGAATATACTCACTTGATGATCCTCTTTTATGTCATTTTTATTATTCTCAAGAAATAAATCTCTACTAATCTGTATCTTCTTATTCATAGGATTCATTAGTTGGTAACCCTTTGAATCTTCACAATAGCTTACAAAAATCAATTTCTTAGACTTTGGGTCCTCTTTTCCTCTCAGTTGTTACAGGAGCTGTACCATAGCCTCACATCCAAAAACTTTTAAGTTGCTTCTTCCCTCTTCACATTTTGTAGGGAACTATATTTTTGATGATGATGATGATGATGATTTGGGTTGAGGGGGTGCCTGACATCACGGTCATCAGTGCATGGATGAAAAGTCGGCATGCAAATCTCATGGGTGGGGATTGTAAATGGTCCGCCTGGTCGTAGATATTGCTAATTGCTATAATCGCACTATTTCACTCCCATTTACGGAGCTTGTTAGCACTTGATGTTAGATTGGCGCCATTACAATGCATTATAGTAATCGCTGCTGCTTGCTGGATCGCTGCTGTGTCTCGATGCTGATGCTGGCTCTAAATCTGGTTGTCTAGGGTTAAAAAACATGAGGTCCCGTGTTTTTCATGTGCTTTTGATGATAAAGAACAAGCGAAACCAACACATATGTAAACATCACATATTTATTACTTTGGTGGCCATCTAAATTCCATTGTCCACCAAAGACCATAACACAACACAAAGTAGTACTTCCTTTACATGTTCTTTGCATTGTTTTTCCATCCCAAACAATAACATAGAAACACACCTCACCAAAGTGACATTTCGACTGCCCCGACTGCCTCCGACTGCCCGTATTTATAACATTGTCAAAGAACTACTAAAAAGAGATATAGTTTATAAGTCACATGTACATCTGTTATCATAATTTGTGCAGAAAAGTTATTAATTTGCATCGAGTGACATAATTTAACATGTTATTAAAATGACAGACAGATTTGTTGACTTGACAGAATAATTCTTTGTTACAAAAAGGTCGTTTTTTAGAAGTTTGTCAATTGACTTCTCTAATTTGCATAAATAAGTAAGTAACATGAATTATTAAGAATTACATTGGTTTTCGTCTAAAATAGGATTGATTACGTGAATACTGAGTGAAAACGCTCCTAGTGAACAAATAGGTTTCACTGGGTGATTTTTATTTAAGGAGATCCAAAATACCTCAGTTGGCCACTATTTTTCGTACTTCATATTAATTATTTAAGGTAAACTTAGTGTTTTTCATGATGACATTTGCTGTATCAGTGATCAAGTGATATAAACTTTTGTGTGGGTCAGTTATTCAGTATAATTTAATGGGTTGACTGTTTATGGAGACATGTTGTGCAATCATTGTTAACATACACAATAACTTTTCTATAATCATAAATACTCATTAAACTGGTTGAATTTGGAGGGCATCGCATACATCGGTAAAGTAAAGCCTTTAATATGTTCCGTTACAGGATGAAGGCTGTCCCCACATGCAGAGCAGTTTACAAAGTCTGCTGCCCTTCCCCACCAATATAGGGATGAGGCCTGACAGTTCACAAAATTTTACCACCTGTGTAACACTGGTATTGGTATCTGCAAGGATAGTGGGCAGACCTCCAGCAAGACTGAGGGCTGCCCTAATAGCCTGAATAAGCAGCATGCCACAAACTTCACAGAGTGGTGGATCCTCCTGCCAGAGGAGGAAGCCGTGTGTTAAAGAGCTATGCCTGGTGCACAGCCTGGTAAGCAGAATCTCCTTCCAGTGGTGAGGCTGACACGAAGTCTGCCAAGCCTCTGTGCTTGATATGAGTGACCACAGTTTGTTGTCTGTCACCTGCAACTATTCAGTCTCCCACTGACGCATGATGCATCTTTCAGAAAATGAGATGATGGCGTGCAGCGAAATGGGACACTGATGAACAGCACTATCCCAACATGCTTCCTCGGTGGCTCTGTCGGCCGTGTCATTTCCCTGTATGCCAATGTGGCCAGGTATCCAGCAAAAGATCGCTTCCTTGCCCCGGTGTTGGAGCCACTGTAAGGAGTCACGGACGAGTTGAATGAGCGGGTCTACTGGATACAAGTGGTGAAGTGCTTGCAGTACACAGAGTCGGAACAGTCAAGATACCTTGTACGGTGATGTCTATGAATCCTCTCCAGTGCCATCATAATGCCATATAACTCTGCATCATAATTTGTAAATTGTTCTGGAAGACACACTTTAAAAACCTTGTCAGGGAAAACAGCAGAACAACCGAGAGAATTCTCCTGCTGGATTCCATCTGTATAAAGAATAATAAAACTGTGGTACATACTTAAAACAGATGAAAACAAAGTTGTAAAAACAAAACCTGGAGTCCAAGTTTTCTTGTACTGTGTCAAGCTTAAAATCACTTTGGCCCTCTGAAGACGCCAAGACGGCAATGCATTGCATCCGCGTCTGTGTATTTTGATGCCTGAGAGGTCCAGATCCTTGAGACAGCCTTTAGCACACATACCAAATTGCTGGGTCGCATGGGGCCGATCCCTGAGCAGCCGTTCAAAGGTGGGTTGGACCACTGAACTAAATGTCTAGCTTTTTTTATTATACCTCTTTGCTAAGTGATCGATTGATCAAATATGCAGCTGTCGACACTGCCTCTGGCCAAAAACACATTTAAATAACCCAATATCAGTTAAAATCAAACAATGGTAAATCCAGGATGGAATGTGACAATATTATGGAAAGGATAGTTGCTACTCACCATATAGTGGAGATTCTGAGTCACAGGCAGGCACAAGAAAAAGACTAAAAGACTGTCAGAAAGTGTGTGATGTCTATTAGCAATGAAGGCCAACAGCTGACTTAGTATTTTTGTTGTGGCTGTGTGTGAATCAGCATCTCTGCTATATGGTGAGTACCAATATACATCTGGTCTCCTTCCCCAAAACCAACCAACCAATATACATCTTGGTTTTTCAATAATAGTCCTGTTTGCTTTACCTGCAACTTCATTCTGGGACAGACTGCATCTGATGGTGGTTTGGTGTATAATTCCTGCTTCCTTCAAACATTTCTTTAAGTTTGGATCGGTTATCTTCTGTCCCATTATCAGATCTAATAATTTTAATCTTCTTTGTAGATTCTCTTTCTACCATATTGCAAAACTAATTAATAAACATGGTTAGATCTTGAATAGTCATCTATAAAGATAAGAAAATCATCGTTTCCTCCTACACACTCACACTCCATCGGCTCATAAACATTAACTGCAAGACATCTGTGCTTCTGCATTTATTAGGCTTAAAGAGTTATCTAGTCTTTCCCTTGCATACATATTTACAGATATCCTTGCTTTTACTGCAATCTGCCATCCCTTTCACCATATCCTTTAATAATAACATGCCTCTTCTTTTTAGGTGCCCAAGCTTTTTACATCATAAGAAAGCTTTTGGAGAATACTTAGAATGGTTTACATCTTCATCTACATCTTAAGAAATATCTAACATGAAAATTTGCCTTTCATTTGTTGCCATAGCTATAATTTCCCCATATTGGTTAACTAATTTTACTCAACTTATATCTGAGGTTACTCTGTTGCACTTCTTGACTATCTTACTTACAGATAACAAGTTAGTTGCAACATCTTTTACTTTCTTGTTCTCCATCTACAGTTATCTTAAGATAAACTTTCCTAGCAAGCTCACACTGTAACTTGGAACCATCCACTGTGGATATACCTATATGTATTTTATTACCATCACCATAAAGAGCTGTTTTGTCTCCAATAATATGCATCAATGCTCCAGAATCTTATTTCTGGTTCTCTGTTACTCATTTCTCCAAGAGAGTAACAAATGGGGAGTGACACATCTTGATTGTCTGGTCTGCTCTCTGGACTATTTGCATCATACCTTTTTTTCCTTCTTCTTTTTTGCTAGCATTGGGGTGTAATGTGACCCATCTTCTGACAGTTTTAGCACTTGACTGGTTTTTTCTTAGAATAAAGTGCTGTAGCTACTTCCTCCTCGAGAGTAAGGCACACTGTCATACTTTTGACATCCTACAGGATCTTAACTTTTACACTGTTTCCCATAATTGGTATGCCTGAGCTTCCTAACCCCATAATAATGGGTGCACATCTTTCTGGCAGTTCTGATAGCAATAATGTGCCTACCAATTCATTGACAATCTTGGACCCAATGTTTTTAAGTCTTCTGTGTGGATTTATCTCATTTACATACTCATCCATGTTCTTGCAGTTATCCAGTCGAGTGGTTGTAAGTTCACAGATTAAACAGACTTTTCTTGTAAGGCAACAATCTTCAAATGTCCTCCGTAATGGGTCCCAAAATTCTGCCATCACCCTTTCTCTGAGTGTATACAGTTTAACAGATCAATCAATAATATCAACTTTGAGATTTCTCTCCACTCTTTTTAGCAGATCAATCAATACAACTTTGAGCTTGCTCTAGAGTTCTTATATGCATAATTTTGCTTAGTGAACATAAGTGTACCAGTCGCTATGTCTCATGTATTGCCCAAATGTAAGTATGCTTTCACAGCAGATTTCCACGTAAAATAGTTCTCGCAACGTACAAGCCGATCTATTTGTGGTATTTGTGCTGCACTGATTTTCACTGTTACTTTTACTGGTAGTAAAGGCAGTATTAAATTACAACCAGCTCGTCTTGATAGCTTTCACTAAATACAGATACTTTCAGGATTATTCCGACGATTCTTTCCTTCTATATTTCAGAGAATGCACTCGCTTCATGCTGGGTCCGTATCCTGTTGGAACTAGTGCAAAAAAAAATAAGTACAAGTACATCTACATCTACACAGATGCTCCACGAGCCACCGTACAGTGCGGGCGGAGGATATCCTGTACCAGTACTAGTCATTTCCTTTCCTTTTCCACTCACAAGTAAAGTTAGGAAAAAGGACTGCCTATATGCCTTCGTATGTGCTCTGATGTCTCGTATCTTATCTTCATGGTCCTTATGAGAAGTGTATGTTGGTGGCAGTGAGAGTTGTTTGGCTGTCAGCTTCAAATGTCAGTTCTCTAAATTTTCTCAATAGTAGTTCTCAAATAGAATGTGACCTTCCCTCCAGGGATTCCCATTTGAGTTCCCGAAGCTTCTTTGTAATGCTTGCATTTTGTTCAAACCTACTGGTAACAAATCTAGCAGCCCGTATCTGAAATGCTTCGATGTCTTCCTTCAACCCAACCTGGTACGGATCCCAAACTCTTGAGCAGTACTCAAGAACAGCTCGCACCGGCATCCTATATGCGGTCTACTTTACAGGTAAAACACTCCTTCCTAAAATTCTCCCGACAAACCGAAGTCGACCGTTCACCCTCCTTACCACAGGTCTCACATGCTTGTTCCACTTCATATCACTTTGAACATTATGCCCAGATATTTAAATGAGTCGACTGTGTCAAGCAGGACACTAGCAGGTTTGTTTTTCCTACTCATCTGCATTAACTTACATTTTGCCACATTTAGAGCTAGCTGCCATTCATCAAGCCAATTGGAAATTTTGACATTCATCAAGTCAACTGGGAATTTTGTCTAAGTCATCTTGCATCTTCCTACAGTCACTCAACTTTGACACCTTACCGTACACCACAGCATCATCAGCAAACAACCACAGATTGCCGATCTCCTTGTCCACCAAATCATGTGTGTGTGTAGAGAACAAGACGGGTCCTATCACACTTCCCTGGGGCACCCATGATGATACTCTCGTCTCTGATAACACTCACTGTTGAGGACAACATGTTGGGTTGTATTACTTAAGAAGTCTCTGAGCCACTCACTTATCTGTGACCTTATTCCATATGCTCATATCTTTGTTAACAGCCGGCAATGGGGCACCGTGTCAAACACTTTCCAGATTCTGACTATCAAAATGCAGAATAAGGCGAGCTATATTTTGACATCCATAATTACACAGAATGTCGAATTACAGTATGTTGTCAAGGTGATGTCACAGAATATACAAAACACATCGTGGAGATCTATTACACTTCATGAAGTACACTTTGCTGCACACACATGTGCAAATAAAATATATTGTTTACATATCCCCAACAAATATCTTGTTATTCTTCTGATCTCAACATCTCTCATCACTACTGATCCAGTTTTTCATATTGACTGAGGATCACAGCTACAAATGTATGAGCACGGAATCTGCTTTACGAACAGCCTGGAGTTGTTCCAAGAGGCACAGGCTTCTTCACAGTCCTGGAGTCTCCAACGGGTGTCCACAGTGTGTTTGGTGACGAACGGAACTGTGTTTTATAGTATGTGTAACCAGAAACAAGTTGTTTGTAAATCAGAAAACATTGTATAACAGGGACGAGCCAAATGGAGCAGTGCAGCTGTTAATAAACTGACCTCATATTGGGGGCCACCATGATTTTGGTTTTCCTACATCACTAGCACAAATTCTGAGATCATTCATTAATCAAGACTACAGTCCTCACAGGAGCCAGTCCTATATAAAGCATATTATGTATGCTGTGCATTGCATATTTTGAACTACTGATTTGTAGTATACTACCCTGGCAATTCCTATATCATTTTGAGATGATCCTTGGAAGAATAAAGATAACAACAACACCAAGTTTCAGAACCACTAAAAGCCGAATCCAGTACTGACCTCAACAGCGATGGGGACAGTTTTTCAGTCATTAATTCTAGGAATTTTCTACACATAATATGTACTGAACAAAATGGCTTTTTGTACAGAAACCAGCATGGATCCTAAAAGCACCAGCCACGTGAAACAAAGCCTGTGGTCTTCACACACAGTATTTCAAGCACAATGAATTGATATAATTTGACTGGTCCAGTGCTACTCAACTTCTGAAAAGCGTTTTATTTGCTATCACACTGACATGTGCTAAAGAAAATGTTTGGGGAATGGGATGCCTAAAGAGGCATACGGTTGATTTGAAAAATTTTTTGTAAGCAAAATGCAGTACGTTATCGTAGAAGGATAGTCACCAACCCAGACACTGAGGTAACCTTTTTTTGTGTGCCCCAGAGATGTGTAATATGACCATTACTGTTCTACTAATTTTATACACCAATAAGTTAGTAGATTCTATTTGTCACAATCTCAGACTTTGTGCAATTGATGCAATTCTCTATGAAACAGTTTTACCCCTTTATGCATGAGCAGTGCACAAATAGAAGATGGGATGTGAAAGTGCTTTAGAACAGAGAGTGGTGTGCACAGAGCAGTTCTCTTTCCCCATTACTTTTCATCACACTCCTTTCCATCAAAATGTAAAATATCAAGGAAGGAAAAGCAGATGACATCACCTTTTAGGGTGAAACCCAACATGAAGGTCTTATTACATCATCCCACCTATAGCAAAATAACAACTGAACAGTGCTGTTAATTAAAGAAAATATTTCAGCATATCACATAAAAACAGGTAAACTACATAGAATTTTTAAATATTTACTTCACTTGATTGGCTTCATGTCACATGAGTTAATTTCCCCCTTGCTGACTGGGGACTAGAAGAGGTCCACACTGACCTTGAAGGTCCACACTGACCTTGAAGGTCAACTAAACACTCAACTGAAACAGTGTTACAACTCAAATTGTTTTCTTTGACAGCAAACAGTTTCCGATATTTTCTAAACAGTGAGTTACCAAACAGAGTTGATCAGTTTTATATCTCATCTGACTCTGAATAGGGTGAACTCTGACAATGCCCCACATGTCAACATTGCTAGTAACCACATAACTTGATCTGTAATTTACTATATGTCCCTGCACTTTGTGCAAGCGCATAAATTTCCAACAGTGGAACTACACACGTGCATTTTTGCATGCGTAATTTCCTGGAAATGGAAGCTGTGCGTAAGGCACATTGCTACCTGCCTCCGGTGGGAATCTTTACGAAAAAAGCAGATGACAGGCAGCTGGGGACCATGTGTGTTTGATTATGTAGTGTGCTGAAGTTATGCTATGAAGTGATTTATGTGCAATAATGTCTCTTGACTCCTAAGGAAGCATGCTTAAGTTTATAGATGATTACAGACAGAGAAAAAACTTGCATGGAATACTGCTTCTGAAGACTAAAAAAAAAAAAAAAATCAAGATCTGTTGTCCAGAGCCTCATATATTATATAAAAAGCCCCCAATTATATTTGTGTAGAGAATAAGATAGTGTAAGTTTTGAAGTAGGAAATCAGAGAAGCATAAGCTAGAAATTTATGAAAAGTTTATATGAAAACTGTGGATGAATATTCATGCTATGGTGAAGCAAAAGCACAACAACTGAGCAGCCCAACATCTAAACAGAAGAAGTGATGAGGTATGTGTAACTCCCCAACAAACTACAAAAAATAGAAATGAAGCACAATGATAATGCAAAAAGTATGAAACTGAAAAACACAACCTTTGTTCTAGTGGATTCTGGCGTCTATGAAACTACCACTTTGTAGAATTTGGGGATGTTAATCTACATATCATGTTTTGTGATTAAATACAAATGATAAATTGAAATTTAATTAACTTTCACATAATGACTAAGAACTTCCCTTAAGTATTTCTCAGTTTCAGAAATAATAACTTTTATTTTTATTTATATATTTATTCATCTTCCGTTGGCCCAGTATACAAGAGAACTGCATGGCTATGGAATGTGTCATAATTGTACATGAGAACAGTACTTCTAGATGCTAACAGGTAAAATTTTAATATCCATATAGGAACAAAATATGCTCATAATTACAAGCTTAGGCATTTCCTACAGAGGACAGGAATATAAAACAATCAAATAATTAATTACAATTATTCTACATTACAAGTTACAAATTTGATAGGATTGAAATGCTTTATTTTGAAATGAAGAATAAGTAATTTAAACAATTACATATAGATCGCCAGTTACTAGCTAACAAAATTTTATTGCCAGCCTTATCATTGCAATTTCCCAAGTAGGAAATCTAAAATATCATCATGTCTTCCTCCCGAAATTTGTGGACCGTATGGTGTCATCACAATAAATGCAACACAACCATCCTAGTAAAGAAGGTGATTCATAACAGACTGCTTGCACAGTGAGGCAATGTGTGGACACAGTATTGCCCATGCATTCGTTCTACAAATTTTTGTGCATGCCCTTTTATTCTGATGTATCTGGAACTGCGCATGACAAAAGAGGCATCATGTGGAAACCTTAGTAGGCACCATGTTGTTTCTGGTATTTGTTGTATCTTTCCTATGTTACTGGTCAAAGCTGAGGACTGCATCAAACAGTCCTGAATTAAACAATGGAAAATCCAGAATGGAATATAACAATATTACGAAAAGGAAAGTTGCCACTCACCACATAGTGGAGATAGGCGATGTTTGTGATTGGACTGGGGTAGGTGGTGGTGGGAGGATGTGCGGGATAGGTGTTGCATCCAGGTCTAGAGCCATACCTATCCCATCAAGGACAGGGCTACCTGCGAAACAAGTCACGTGATCTACAAACTCAGCTGCAACCCACTGTGTTTTGAATTTTATGTGCGCATGACAACCAACAAGCTGTCTGTTCCCATGAATGGCCACCGACAAATTGTGGCCAAGAAACAAATGAACCACCCTGCCCAACACGAATCCTTCATTTCAATGACTGCTTCACAGCCTGTGCCATCTGATCCTTCCCACCAACACCAGCTTTTCTGAATTTTGCAGGTGGGGACTTTCCCTGCGATGTATCGTATGTTCCTGTAGCCCTCCTGGCCTCAACCTTCATTAGTCTCTGTTATCACCCATCCAGCCCCTTCCCGGTTCCCATTCCAGCACCACACAGCCTTCATTGCACTATTGCCCCAGTCGTTTTACTTCTCCCTTTTCCACTAAGATGGGATTGGAGAAGGTGCTGGGAGTGTTGCAGGGTGGGGGCGACGGCAAGGAAGGTGGTGTCATCGGTGTACTGGAGAAGGTGGATGGGGGGTGAAGGCGGCGACATGTCTGCCATGTGAAGGAGGTAGAGAAGAGGGGAGAGGACGGAACCTTGGGGCACACCGGCAGAGGGGTAGAAGGTGTAGGAATCCGTGTTATGGATGGTGACATAGGAAGGATGGTGGGAAAGAAAGGAGGTAATCAGACGGACTTAGTTAATAGGAAGGGCAAAGGTTTGGGGCTTGAAGAGGAGACCAGAATGCCATACATGGTCGTAGGCACGTTCAAGGTCGAGGGAGAGGAAGATGGTGGAGTGACAGGAGTTGAGTTGTTCAGAGAGGAGATGAGTGAGGTGAAGGAGAAGGTCATCGGCAGAGGAGGATGGCTGAAAGCCACGTTGGGTAGCGGGAAGGAGGCAGTGCTGGTGGAGATGCTGGTGGATGCGTCGGGTGAGGATGGATTCCAGGACCTTGCTGAAGACTGAGGTAAGGCTGATGGGAAGGTAGGAGGAGACAGCAGATGGCAATTTGTCGGGTTTGAGGAACATCCGGGAGGTTATCCACAGATCGGGGTAGAAGCCGGTGGACAAGACCACATTATATAGTCTGGCCCAGGTGGAGAGGAAGGAGGCGGGAGCTTCACGGAGGTGACGATAGGTAACACGGTCATGACCGGGGGCGGTGTTGTGTTTCGTGCGGGGTGTAGATATGATATCTTGAGTAGTGATCAGGGCATTGAGTTTGGTGTGTGTAATGTTGTCCAGGTACTGGAAGCCAGGAGCAAGTAGAGGGGCAGAGGTGTCAGTTCAGTCGTGGACATCAGGGAAGAGGGAGTAATCGAACTGGGGATCATCAGGGAGGGTAAAGATATCAGAGAGGTAAGAAGCAAAATGTTGGCCTTACTAAGGTTATCAGGAAAGGGGTGGCCATCAAGAAGGAGAGGCTAGTAGAGGGGGGGGGGGGTTAGACCCGGTAAGGTGGCGGAAGGCTGACCAGTACACCTTTTGCTCTGCGATTGTTTTCTGGACGAAATATGAATAACCTGATCTCTTTCTGCTGAGTTGCCGCTACAACTCGGTGCAGCTTAGCACCCATTTGAGATATTTACTCTCACTAACGAAAATGTTGTGTAAACAAACACTGCGAGTTGCAGTTCAAATTGACTCCCTTCCCATAGTACCAAAGTGCTTGTGCATGGTCTAACCTTGCTGACGCATCAAGCTGCCATCAGTTGGCGATGCCCAACAACAGCCTTATAGGTATACGGCCCGTCGTGTGGGAGAAAAAGGGGTTGATTTTATTTCATAATTAGAAAAGTGATAGGAAAATGCAAGAAGTAACAATCCTCATCCTTTGGTAATTCAATTAGTTTGTTGACAAAACACATGTGTCTCTAAACTACAGTAAAATATTATTTCATACCCATCATTGTATGAAGTAATGTATGCTATGATATTTGCTAACATACGATGTGTTATGATCGGAAATTTATTCGTACGTAGAAATTTTTGAAGGGAAATAACACGTTAAAGTGAATGGACTCACTTGGCATTGTAAAAACCTACCTCATCCAAAAATTATGCATGCGAGCAATTTGTGTGGTGGTAGGGGGGAGATGGATGGAAACAATAGCAGTGGGAGGTATAAGAGAGAGTAGATACTGATTGTCAGTGAGAGACTGCTGCAGTAAATGAGAAAGAAAGAGATGGATGGAAATAGAAGCAGTGGGAATAAAAGAGAGGTGACAGCGCTTTTTGGACTGAAATTTTAAACAAGTGGATATAGGGGGATAAAGAAGTTGACCCTGCCAGAATTCTTGAGTTATAGTAGAGAAGTACCAGTGGGAAAGAAAAAGAAGACAGTGTAAGTGAGAGAGGAGACAGAAGCAGTTGGATATACCATAAATCAGTGTGAGAGAAAGTTGACAGTGGCAGTGAGAGGAAGATGCTGAGTGTGAATGCTTCACTGGAGAAACTGAAGAAGAGGATTAAAGCTGTTCTGTGCTAAACACATGTGAATATGTTCATATGACAAGATTTTTGGTGAGGGAGGCATAATCAGGACTGAGGCAGCTGGCTCCCCACTTTTCTGTCAGCATATTTTAAAGAGGGACATATTTGCCTTTGTGGTGCTCCAACGGGAGCATTTTTCTGCTGGTGATATTTTCCACTATATTTATCCCATACATTCCTTGTGTGACGTAGAAAAATTGTGTTTTTTTCATATTTCACTTGGAATGTGACAGTGCTGTGCCTTTCGTTGTAATTTTTGAGCTGAGTGTGGATGGAAACTTGATAGGCTTCTTTCTGAATTAAGAGTTGCAGCAAGAAGAGGAATGTGGGTGATGAAAGTCAGCAGAGCAATCTTGCAGCCATCAAGAGAAGCTCGGTTGTTTGCAATAAGTACAATTTTCACCCATTTAATGTAATTTAGAAGATCTAAGGTTCACAAAAATGTACAGGATGACAATTATTGAACTATATCGAAAAAAAACGTAAATCAGTTACAAACTACAGCATGTACACTCTTTATTCAGCATATAAACATCACTACAGATATTCAGAACTAGGTTATGACATGTTCGATATGCCTGCCATCATTGGGGATAATGTGGTGCCGACAAATTGTGAAAATCGAGGTCCATGCCAGTGGCCTCTGGGTAACCCAGAGCCAGAATATGGTCCCCAAAGTGCTCCTGCAGAATATCAGACTCTCTTCTGCTTCAATGGGGTCGAGCTCTGTCCTACATGAACCACATCTTGCTGAAATCAGAGTCACTTTGGATACTGGGGACGAAATCATTTTCCAAGACCTTCACCAACAGTTTGGTAGTTACCATGCCATCAAGGAATATCGCACCGATTATTCTGGACATTGTACACCACACAGCCACACCTTGAGGGTAAAGAGACTTCTTGATCAGGAAACACGGATTCTCAGTTCCAAAAAGCCGCCAATTTTGCTTATTGATGAACCCATCCAAATGAAAGTGGGATCATTGGTAAACCAAACCATACAGTGCATACTAATTCCCAACATGCCCCGTGACCAACTGTACAGTTTGAATGTCCTTACACAAACTGTTCAGAAGTTAAGATGATTTTATTTCATATAGTTCAATAATTGTAACCTTGCTTATGTACTAGAAGTGGTAGTTTTATTTATCTGTAGACCTGTTTTCACAGGGATATTGGACATGTATTGGTAATACAATTTAAGAACAACAAAAATAAAATAATTCACATATACCAACTATTACAGATTTGCAGGTTTAGAATGCCAAGGTTGGGACTGGCAGTCGGCTCTGGCGTTATAGTGGGAACTGACTTGTCATTTCCTTGAAATAATTTAGAGAAACCACAGGAAATCTGAATCAGGATGGCTGGATGAAAATTGGAAACTCCACCTTCCCAGATACAAGGCAACTCTGTTTAAAATAGTGCTGCCTCATTTGGTGTATCCCTACGTACTGTAATTATTTGGTATAAATGATGGTACAATGGCGTGACTGACCTCAGAAAGTAAGACATATGTTACAAAAATCATTATAATGGATTCCCGAGTCAATTTTGGAATCCATGTATTTCGTTAAAGGTGTGTAAAATTTTGGGTATTTTCTTACCAAGCTCTTGTACAGTGATTTTACTTTTGCACATAGGGGAAATTCTTCTGGCATCTTTTATAGCCACGGTGTTGTATCTCTTCTATATTGAAAATGTTGCTTATAGTTTCAAAGTTATGAACTTTTTTTCTGTGTTGCCTAATGAAAAGGATCAAACTTTACTTTCTTTCATTTGCAGCTGTAACCCTCTATACGTACAGCTGTGATACATTACAGTCGTCTTTATCATTTCCGTGATACAATATCTTTTGTTTATCATTCAGAAATGACGTCTGGGGTAGCAACTTCACTATTGCTCAAGAAAATAGCTCACATACTGTAGTATAGACTTCATAAGACTTAAACTAATAACATGTCTTTAATTAACGGTCTCAATATAAATTATTGTCTCTCAATAATTATTCTTAGACATGAAAAGGTTATGCTCAAGATATTGCAGATTTTATATTTGGTAAAAGTAAAAGCTAAAATATTTTTATTCATTTTTGTTTTTCATTTGGGGTCTTTCAGCATTTGTTACAACGAATTTTGTAATTTTAAAAATCAGTCTACAGCAGGTGTCATACACTTAAATGATACATTATACTTGGTGTACAATACTCTTTTACAGTTCTACACCTACACTCTGCAAACCACCATGAGGGGTACATTGTGGAGTGTATGTCACATTTTACCATTTATTAGGGTTTCTTCCTGTTCCATTCATATACAGAGTGCAGGAAGAATGCTTGTTTGAATGCCTCTGTCTGTAATTACTTTGATCTTATGTTCACAACCCTTATGTGAGCAATACGTAGGGGGTTGTAGTATATTAAAGCTGGTTCTTGAAACGTTGTTCATAGACTTTCTCGGGATAGTTAACAGCTATTTTCAAGAGTCTTCCAGTTCAGTCCCTTCAGTATCTCTGTGACACTGTCACATGGTTTAAACAGAGCCATGACCATTCATTTTTCTCCAGAGTTATTCAGTAATGATAAAACACTAATGCTGCACTGCTCATTAATTTCGGACTCCCAGTTACTAACGCACTATCAGCTGATGTCAGCACCATAACTTCCCATTTGCTAACCTGAGAAACTGAATCATCATTCCTCTATAACAAGTGAAATGTTGAGTTCAGAATGATAAAGTGTAATAAGTATTATACATTGCATAGCTTTGGGATTAAGTTGTTCCACAAAAGGAAAAAAAAGAAGGAAAAAATATAGTTTGAAAGTGTCATATGGACTGTACGTAGATGACACATTGTAGTTATATTTTTTTCATAATTTGTTTCACTGTAAGAGAAAGAGAGGCACAAACAAAAACGAAGAGAAACAGATAGCTGTAAAAATAAATGAGACTTTGATAACTAGTTCATGTAATGTTGCAAACCTCTTAAACAAGTACTTCATTTCTGTTACTGACAGCTTGGGGTTATCAGGTTCAGTGAACAGTGCAATGGAGTATCTGGGACCAGTCTTTAACGATAATTTCAGTAAAATGGAAGTGACATTCACGTCTTCCAAAGAAGTAGCATCCATCATAAAATCATTACAATCTAAGTATTCTAGTGGGTATGATAACATATCAACGAAGTTAAT
Source organism: Schistocerca nitens (assembly GCF_023898315.1). NCBI lineage: Eukaryota > Metazoa > Arthropoda > Insecta > Orthoptera > Acrididae > Schistocerca > Schistocerca nitens. Next base: position 222,712,081 of record NC_064623.1, read on the forward strand.
CAAAGAGTGCTCATGTGAGTTGAGTTCTATCTTAAGTTTTTAAGTTATTTGTGTACTCAGTCTCTTATCAATGGAACATTTCCTGACTGGCTAAAATATGCCGAGGTTAGGCCTCTTTACAAGTATGGGGATAAAGAGATACCATCAAACTCCTTAAGCATCTGACTGCAAATAATGTATTGTCCAAGTCACAGTTTGCGCTTCGTAAGGGTTCTGATAGAGAGAATGCCATTTACACATACAGTAAGAATGCATGTAATTCATTACATAACAAATTAGAGACTAATGGCATTTTCTGTGACCTGTAGAAAGCCTTTGACTGTGTGAACCGTGGCATTCTGTAAGTAAATTAGAATATTATGATGTCAGTGGCAATGATGCGAGTCTTATCTAACTAACGGGAAACAAAGTGTGTCGTTGCAAATACCTATGCAGTAAGTAGTTCAATCTTCATTTGACTGAGAATTAATTACCTGTCGTGTTCCTCTAGGTTCCATCTTGGGTCCGTTACTTTTTCTTGTATACAGTAAATACCTCTCGTCTGTTACATTGCCAGAAGCTAAATTTGTTTTGTTTGCAGATGATACAAACATCGCAGTAAGTGGCTAGTCAAGTACAGTTTCAGAAATGTCTGCTAATCAAATTTTCACTGACATTAATAAATGGTTTAAAGCCAATTCACTGACATTAAACTTTGAAAAGATCCACTTCCAGCATGTGTATTACACATGAAGATATGCAGATCGAAGAGGCTGACAGTGTTAAATTTTGTGGATTACAACTTGATAGTAAATTTAGTTGGGGAGTGCGTACCACAGGATTGCTTAAGCGCCTAAACAAGTCTGTATTTCTAGTGAGAATGATGTCATATGCAGGAGGTATAAATATAAAACAAATTGCATATTTTGCTTACTTTCATTCTATTATGTCATACGGGATGATATTCTGAGGTAACTCTCATCAAACTGAGCAAAATTTCTTAGTGTCCATAAGTGTCATTTGTGTTGTAAATTCAAGAACATCATGTACAAACGTGTTGAAGGAACATTTTTATTCTAGCCATTGCTTCTCAGTATATTTATTCCTTGATGAAATTTGTTGCGAGCAATATACAAAGTATCTCTGTCTCCAATCAATAGCTCAATACATAGTATAAATACTAGGAATAAGAACAATTTACATAAAGACCTAAAATCACTTGCCTTGGTCCAGTAAGGGGTCCAATATTCAGGAAGACACATTTTCAATAAATTGCCAGCGACCATTAAAAACTTGGTTTCAGATAAAACATAGTTTAAGCAGAAATTTTTATAGTCAATTCCTTCTACTTTAGAGATGAGTATCTTAATGGGGACTGTTAGACCTGCTCAAGTGTTTTGACAGCACTTCGCCATAACAGTCCAGATTAGGAATTTTGTGTATGCTAAATTTATTAAAAGTGCATAACTATGTTTCATTCTGACAGTGTATTAATTCTGTAAATATTACCAGTTTCAGGCTAATGAGTATTATTTCCAAACGTTTTATGCTTTTTATGTTATACTTTCTGACATGTTCCACATCCACGAGAGTGATCTAATTGTTGGGTCTATGGAACAGAAACTGAATCTAATCTAATTTAATCTAACGGGGCCATCGGGATTCGATGATCCATCAATCGAAACGTGTCTTCGGATGAATCACATTTTGCCTGTATTAGGTCGATAGTCGTCTCCAAAACCTCTGTCGTCGAGATGAACAGCGGCTCGGAATATGTAGCGCGCGACGTCATCTTTCAGCAGTATAATTGCCAAAATCGTGCTACAGTGATTTGAGGAGCATGACAGCGAACTCACGTTGATGTCTCGGAGGCCAGATTCGCCTGAAATAAATCCCATGGAACCCGTCGGTGTCACTATCGGGCGCCTTCACCACGTACGTAAATCAGAGGACCGTGACCGTTGTTTACGTGAATTCAATGACCTGTGCTTAGACATCTAATGCCACGTATCTCCTCCAACCGAATAACAAACTGCCGCATCCCTGGTACGCAGAAACAGTGATGTATTTCGTTCCAAAGACGGACAAACAAGTTATTAAGCAGGTAGTCGTAATGTTTTGGCTCATCGGTGTAGGGACGGGCATTAGTGATCATGATGTTATCGTAGCGACGATGGTTCCAAAGTTAACAAAAATGTCAAGAACGCTAGGAGAGAATATTCTGTAGAAAAAGCGGATAAGCAGTTCTTAGCACCTCACATTTAGTTCCAATATGACTGACGTAGAGCAATTATGGGCAAAGTTTAAACAGATTGTAAATCGCGCTCCAGAGACGTGTATACGGATGAACTGGATTAAGAATGAAAGGGACCCTCTGTAGCTTCATAATCAAAATCGGAAAAAAGCTGAGGTAAGAGAGATTGCTCCATTTACGGTGAAAAAAAACAAACAAAAAAACACTCAAATGATGACAGGCAAAAATTAGTGGGAATTCGTGCGTCATCGTTCCTCGCGAGCACGCAGAAGTACCGAAACACGACGTGGCATGGTCTCGACTAATGTTTAAAGTAGTGCTGGAGGGAACTGACACCATGAATCCTGCAGGGCTGTCCATAAATCCGCAGGAGTACGAGGGGGTGGAGATCTCTTTTGAACGGCACGTTGCAAGGTATACAAGATATGCTAAATAATGTTAATGTCTGGAGAGTCCGGTGGCCAGCGGAAGTGTTTAAACTCAGAGTAGCGTTCCTGGAGCCACTCTGTAGAAATTCTGGACGTATGGGGTGTGGCATTGTCGTGATATAATTACCGAAGTCCGTCGGAATGCACAGTGGATATGAATGGATGCAGGTGACCAGACAGGATGCTTGCATACGTGCCACCTGTCACAGTCGTATCTAGACGTGTCAGGGGTCCCATATCAGTCCAACTGCAGACGCCTCACACCATTACGGAGCCTGCACCAGCTTCAACAGTCCCCTGCTGACTTGTAGGGTTCATGGGGCTGCCTCAATACCCGGACACGCCCATTCGCTCGATACAATTTGAAACCAGACTCGTCCGACCAGCCAACTAGTTTCCAGTCATCAACAGGCCAATTTCGGTGTTGACGGGCCTAGGCGAGAAGTAAAGCTTTGTGTCGTGCAGTTATTGGGGTACACGAGTGGGCCTTCGGCTCCGAAAGCGCATATTTATGATATTCCGTTGAATGGTTCGCACGCTGACACTTTTTGATGGCCCAGCATTGAAATCTGCAGCAGTTTGCGGAAGGGTTGCGCTTCTGTCGCGTTGAAGGATTCTCCTCTGTCGTCGTAGGTCACGTTCTAGCAGGATATTATTCCGGCCTCAGGGATGTCGGAGATTTTATGTTTTACCTAATTCCCGATATTCACGCTACACTCGCGAAATAGTCGTGAGGGAAAATCCCCACTTCATCGCTACATCGGAAACGCTGTGGCCCATCGATCGTGCGCCGGCCATAGCACCACGTTCAAACTCATTTAAATCTTGATAACCTGCCACTGTAGCAGCAGTAAGTGATCTAACAACTGTGCCAGACACGTGTCTTTTATAGGCGTCGCAGAAAGCAGCGCCGTATTCTACCTGTTTATTTATCTCTGTATTTGAATATGCATGCGTATAACAGTTTCTTTGGCGCTTCAGTGCATATAGCGAATCTCTCGTCCAGTGTCCGGTCCTCGTGATCTAGTAGCTAGCGTTGCTGCCCCTGGATCACGCGGTCCCGGGTTCGATTCCCGGCTAGGAGATTTTTTTTCTGCCCTGGGACTGGGTGTTTGTGTTGTCCTCATCATTTCATCATCATCATCATTCGTGACGGTGGCTACATTTGACTGTGTAAAAAACTGGACTGTGAAAAACAATTGGGTCTTTGTACGGGCGCTGATGATCGTGCAGTTGAGCACTCTACAAACCAAACATCATCATCATCATCATCATCATCTCGCCGAGCGTAAAGTATCAAGCGACTGGGAATAAGCGCAGTTGACTTCTATGTTTAAGAAAAGCAAAAGATGGGCCATCTTTATTACAGACCAATATCCTTAAAATCGGTCCCCTGCAGAAATGTTGAACACATCCTGCGTTCGGATATAGTAAATTTACTTGAGGCAGTAAAGCTTCTAATTTAAATCCTTCATTTGTGTAGACGTATTGTCTGCAGTTGCTTTAGAATTATTGTGGGTATTTTCGTACTGTCGTTGCAACAACAAAAATACGTATTTTTTTCAGGGTAAAGCATCACGAGTGGTCTGTAATTAAGTTATTTACATTTTGATTTGGTTTTGCTTAAAGCAGGGAAGGCGAATGCTCGACTTCGTTTTATTACGAGAATCTTAGGAAGATGTGGTTCGTCCATAAAGTAGACGGTGTTTAGAATGCTAGTGCGGCCCATTATTGAGTACTGTTTTAAGTTTTTGGGATCCCTACGACCTCGGATAATGGAGCAGATCAGAGGCGGGCTCTCAGATTTGTTACCGTTAGGTTCGAGTGGCATGCAAGCATTATGGAGATGCTTCGTGAACTCAAACGGGAATCCCTGGAGGGAAGATGACGCTCTTTTCGTAAGGCACTGTTTCCGAGATTTAGAAAACCGGCATTTGAAGCCGACTGCAGAACCTCTCTGCTGCCGCCACTCTACAATTTGCGAAAGCACCAAGAAGAAATTATGGCTGGTACAGAGGCTTCTAGACAGTCGTTTTCTCCTTGCTCTACTTGCGAGTGAACAGGAAAGGAAATTTCCAGAATGAGATTTTCACTCTGCAGCGGAGTGTGCGCTGATATGAAACTTCCTGGCAGATTAAAACTGTGTGCCCGACCGAGACTCGAACTCAGGACCTTTGCCTTTCACGGGCAAGTGGTCTACCAACTGAGCTACCCAAGCACGACTCACGCCCCGTCCTCACAGCTTTACTTCTGCCAGTACCTCGTCTCCTACCTTCCAAACTTTACAGAGGCTCTCCTGGAAACATCGCCTAGGCTGTGGCTAAGCCATGTCTCCGCAATATCTTTTCCTTCAGGAGTGCTAGTTCTGCTAGGTTTGCAGGAGAGCTTCTGTAAAGTTTGGAAGGTGAGATACTGGCAGAAGTAAAGCTGTGAGGACGGGGCGTGAGTCGTGCTTGGGTAGCTCAGTTGGTAGACCACTTGCCCGCGAAAGGCAAAGGTCGTGAGTTCGAGTCTTGGTCCGCCACACAGTTTTAATCTTCCAGGAAGTTTCAGGAAAGGAAATGCCTAGTGGTGTTCATAGTGCCCTCCGCCGTACGCCGTTTGTTTGACTGATGGACATGCTGAACGACCTGGACTGGAAGATACTCGAAGGCAGCCGCCACCTATCAGGTGAGCCTGCTTGCAAATTTTCAGCAACAGCATTTACATCTGCGTCCCAGGAAGAATGGTCAGTATTCAGGGATGTGACAGCAACGCTTATTCAAAACGAAAAAGCATTATTCAGTAGATTGTCGGGTTTACCCACGTACAACAGTTAGTAAACATTACACCGTGTGTTCTAAAAATTATCAAATGAAAAATACGAAAGTTTCGCCATACGCGTGTTGGTGGGAGATCGATAGGTGCAGAAAGTCGCCGTGTGCTGGTACCGGGACTAAGCTGGGACATTTTAACAATGTGTTCCTGTTCCTGCGCAGGCTGTTCAAGAACACATTTAGAGAAGAAATGGAACTCGGAATAATATCTGTTGGAATAATATCTGGTAAAATCTTTACGACCAGTTGTTCGACACGTTGCCGACAGTGTTCTTAGCAACAGCAACACTACCTCCGCAGAAGCCGTAAACTTTCTTAATATCCGCATATTCTACATTAGTGGACATGTACGGCATTTTATCCAGAACGTGTACAAACACAGTAAACCAATATAATCGTAGGCTTGCGCGGCCATTGTCTCAATCAATAATATTTTTCTGGGTTTGTGACCGCAGTGTCAATATGTAAAGGCGCGTTTCACTGAGTTCGCAACATTGTTCACAACATTGTTCGCAACATTGTTCGTGGCTAGTAATGGACTACCGATGTTGGCAACATGTTCGCAACACAAAATGTGTTCTACGGCTGTGTCGATAGAGATCAAAGGAACATTGTTCGTGGCCTGCTACCACTAAATTCCGCTACGCAGCGTTAGTGTTCGTTTGCTCTGAGTGAGTGTTTTGGTGTTTGTTTTGCTGGAGTGTAGTGGTGCGTTTATTTTATGTCCCTTCAGTTTTATTTGAAATAGAGTGGTCACGAGACAAAATTTTCCAGCTGATGTCGCTCTATGTGGCAGAGGAGCGCCTGTGGAATGTACGTTGCGCAGGTTACAAAAATACTAAAATCAAACATGATTCATTACAAAAAGTTGCTGCGGCGCTTGGCACCAGCACCAGTGACGTGGTCAGAAAAAAGTGAATCTCTCTTGTCTCAGTACCGACGAGAGAAACGAAAAATACAGGAAAGTAAAAAATGTGGATGTGGTACTGACACACTTTACGAAACGAAGTGGTTTGGATTTAAATATTGACGTTTCCTGGATGATATGGAAGTATTTGAGATACGGCTGGTTTTGATAGGTGTCTCCTGATGCCAGAAAACGAAGAGTAACAGTAAGTCTTTAGTTCACAGGGATTGCTTTTCTGAAATTTGTGACTTTCTTTGAAACAAATGGTCCTATAATACTCAACAACATTTCAAAATCTGACGGCGACATCCTACTGAAGTTGCGAAAGCCAGAACAGTCTTCCAAATTCAGCTCACAAAGCACGCCAGTCCCGCCACGTCTTCTATAGTATGTTTCGGTCCACCGACGACGACTACATCGTTTCCTTCGTCTGTTTATTTCGCTAAGTATTATTAATGCAGCACCAAATGTCATTAACTCTTCCTCTTCACTTGACATAGCGTATGTCTTGATGTCAATACACAAAGTAACCTATCAGTTCACGGCAGCAGACCATGCGAATTCGTAGAAATGTTGCTCGCTAGCGTAAACGGGAATGCGAACAACGAACAATGTTGCCAACATGTTGAGGGAACAAGTTGCACACAATTTTACGAACAAAAAGATGTTCTGAGCTCAATGTAAACGTGCCTCAACACTACCGACGTTTCAGTCACTATTGCAACTGACCTCCTTCAGGTTGTTTTGATTCTGGTGAAGCTCCCCTACTGGCGAAAAGAGCCTCTTACTTTCAGGAGGATGATTGGAAAAGCAATAGAAACTGCCAAGAGACCCGCCGACGTAAACAGAGAAGACGTGTATCGACCTCTGACGACTTGGCTGGCAGCAATAACAGCGTTACGGTAGGACAGCTCACGTGAAGCAACACACACAGGCGCGGGGGAGACGGTAGCGGCCGCAGTTACATAGAATACTGGCAAGACTCAGCCGGCGCTGGAAGGCAGGGAAACGACGACACGTCACAACTGCCGCCTGGCTTTCCATTCGCCGATTTACACCAATCACAAGCTGTAGTGCAAACACCAATCAAAACGTCAGGTTTCCACCAATGAAAAGAAATCAGTACATGGTAACAGTTATATATATGTGGTAACGCAGAGGACGGAATTAATGAAAACACCAATGAAGAACTTCTAACATCCTTCTCCTTCATCCTTAACGGATTATCAGAATTAGTTAACAGCGACGTCTGCAGGTATATAAGAAACAAAATTTTCCCACTCAGCAGTAAACAAAAACACGCTGAAGAAGGTCACTTGCAATAGTGACCGAAACGTCAGTAGTTTTACATATTGACAATGCATTCACAAACCCAGAAAGATTTTATTGACAGTAAAGCAATGTTTCTCTCTGAAACACTCGCAGTCTCTCGCACTTTTTCGGCCGCAACACACCACGAACAACTGTGCGTTCAGCAAGCTAGTTTACTGACAGAAAGACGTCGCGAGCAAAGAGGTTGAAAGCAACTGTGGTGTCACCGCCAGACACCACACTTGCTAGGTGGTAGCCTTTAAATCGGCCGCGGTCCGGTAGTATACGTCAGACCCGTGTGTCAGTGATTGCAGACTGAGCGCCGCCACACGGCAGGTCCAGAGAAACTTCCTAGCACTCGCCCCAGTTGTACAGGCGACTTTGCTAGCGATGGTTCACTGACAAATTACGCTCTCATTTGCCGAGACGATATTAGCATAGCCTTCAGCTACGTCATTTGCTACGACCTAGCAAGGCGCCATTACCAGTTACTATTGATGCTGTAAAACATGTACCGTCAAGAGCGATGTTCACTATTTATGGATTAAAGTTAAGTATTCCTCAGCTACGTCCTTTTTTGCTAGTCTCATTTCCTTGACCTGTTCCAGACCTCACGCCAGCCTGCGTGAGCTAAAACGCGTGCCTTTCGGCTTCCTCTCATAGTGGGTTGGCTCTCTTGCCAATCCACAACAGCAACGATGTAGGTTCAGCTAGAATAAAACGTCAGAGAGGTTGTGTGGGTAAGACATACTAGTCCAAAAACAAACGTATAAGGAGTGTTCAAATGAATAGGTAAGAAACGTCGTAATAACGAAACCGGTTGAAATTTGCTCATCTGGTTTGGGATAATATAGAGAGAATTTCGGTCCCGTGGTCTAGGGGTAGCGTCTTTGATCCATAATCAAAACGTCTTTGGTCCCGGGTTCGATTCCCGCCACTGCCTAAATTTTGATAAATAATCAGCATTGGCGGCCGAAGACTTCCGGCATAAGAAGTCAGCCTCATTCTGCCAACGGCCTTGTCAAAGAGGGCGGAGGAGCGGATAGAGGTTCAGGGCACTCTCTCGTCCTAGGGGTGGGAAGTTGCCCCTAAAGGCGGAAGAATCAGCAATGATCAACGACATGAGGATGCAGAAGGCAATGGAAACCACTGCATTAAAGACACGTAACGTGTATCCACAGGACATGTGGCCTGTAATTGAAGAAGTGTCATGATGATCTCTCCATTGCCAAAGATTCCGGAATAGTCCCCCATTCGGATCTCCGGGAGGGGACTGCCAAGGGGGAAGTTACCATGAGAAGAAGATTGAATAATCAACGAAAGGATAACGTTCTACGAGTCGGGGCGTGGAATGTCAGAAGCTTGAACGTGGTAGAGAAACTAGAAAATCTGAAAAGGGAAATACAAAGGCTCAATCTAGATATAGTAGGTGTCAGTGAAGTGAAGTGGAAGGAAGACAAGGATTTCTGGTCAGATGAGTATCGGGTAATACCAACAGCAGCAGAAAATGGTATAACAGGTGTAGGATTCGTTATGAATAGGAAGGTAGGGCAGAGGGTGTGTTACTGTGAACAGTTCAGTGACCGGGTTGTTCTAATCAGAATCGACAGCAGACCAACACCGACAACGATAGTTCAGGTATACATGCCGACGTCGCAAGCTGAAGATGAACAGATAGAGAAAGTGTATGAGGATATTCAAAGGGTAATGCAGTATGTAAAGGAGGACGAAAATCTAATAGTCATGGTCGACTGGAATGCAGTTGTAGGGGAAGGAGTAGAAGAAGAGGTTACAAGAGAATATGGGCTTGGGACAAGGAATGAAAGAGGAGAAGGACTAATTGAGTTCTGTAACAAGTTTCAGCTAGTAATAGCGAATACCCTGTTCAAGAATCACAAGAGGAGGAGGTATACTTGGAAAAGGCCGGGCGATACGGGAAGATTTCAATTAGATTACATCATGGTCAGACAGAGATTCCGAAACCATATACTGGATTGTAAGGTGTACCCAGGAGCAGATATAGACTCAAATCACAATATAGTAGTGATGAAGAGTAGGCTGAAGTTCAAGACATTAGTCAGGAAGAATCAATACGCAAAGAAGTGGGATACGGAAGTACTAAGGAATGACGAGATACGTTTCAAGTTCTCTAACGCTATAGATACAGCAATAAGGAATAGCGCAGTAGGCAGTACAGTTGAAGAGGAATGGACATCTCTAAAAAGGGCCATCACAGAAGGAAAACTTAGGTACAAAGAAGGTAGCTGCGAAGAAACCATGGGTAACAGAAGAAATACTTCAGTTGATTGATGAAAGGAGGAAGTACAAACATGTTCCGGAAAATCAGGAATACAGAAATACAAGTCGCTGAGGAATGAAATAAATAGGAAATGCAGGGAAGCTAAGACGAAATGGCTGCAGGAAAAATGTGAAGATATCGAAAAAGATATAATTGTCGGAAGGACAGACTCAGCATACAGGAAACTCAAAACAACCTTTGGTGACATTAAAAGCAACGGTGGTGACATTAAAAGCAACGGTGATAACATTAAGAGTGCAACGGGAATTCCACTGTTAAATGCAGAGGAGAGAGCAGATAGCTGGAAAGAATACATTGAAAGCCTCTATGAGGGTGAAGATTTGTCTGATGTGATAGAAGAAGAAACAGGAGTCGATTTAGAAGAGATAGGGGATCCAGTATTAGAATCGGAATTTAAAAGAGCTTTGGAGGACTTACGGTCAAATAAGGCAGAAGGGATGGATAACATTCCATCAGAATTTCTAAAATCATTGGGGGAAGTGGCAACAAAACGACTATTCACGTTGGTGTGTAGAATATATGAGTCTGGCGATATACCATCTGACTTTCGGAAAAGCATCATCCACACAATTCCGAAGACGGCAAGAGCTGACAAGTGCGAGAATTATCGCACAATCAGCTTAACAGCTCATGCATCGAAGCTGCTTACAAGAATAATATACAGAAGAATGGAAAAGAAAATGGAGAATGCGCTAGGTGACGATCAGTTTGGGTTTAGGAAAAGTAAAGGGACGAGAGAGGCAATTCTGACGTTACGGCTAATAATGGAAGCAAGGCTAAAGAAAAATCAAGACACTTTCATAGGATTTGTCGACCTGGAAAAAGCGTTCTACAATATAAAATGGTGCAAGCTGTTCGAGATTCTGAAAAAAGTGGGGGTAAGCTATAGGGAGAGACGGGTCATATACAATATGTACAACAACCAAGAGGGAATAATAAGAGTGGACGATCAAGAACGAAGTGCTCGTATTAAGAAGGGTGTAAGACAAGGCTGCAGCCTTTCACCCCTACTCTTCAATCTGTACATCGAGGAAGCAATGATGGAAATAAAAGAAAGATTCAGGAGTGGAATTAAAATACAAGGTGAAAGGATATCAATGATACGATTCGCTGATGACATTGCTATCCTGAGTGAAAGTGAAGAAGAATTAAATGATCTGCTGAACGGAATGAACAGTCTAATGAGTACACAGTATGGTTTGAGAGTAAATCGGAGAAAGACGAAGGTAATGAGAAGTAGTAGAAATGAGAACAGCGAGAAACTTAACATCAGGGTTGATGGTCACGAAGTCAATGAATTTAAGGAATTCTGCTACCTAGGCAGTAAAATAACCAATGACGGACGGAGCAAGGAGGACATCAAAAGCAGACTCGCTATGGCAAAAAAGGCATTTCTGGCCAAGAGAAGTCTACTAATATCAAATACCGGCCTTAATTTGAGGAAGAAATTTCTGAGGATGTACGTCTGGAGTACAGCATTGTATGGTAGTGAAACATGGACTGTGGGAAAACCGGAACAGAAGAGAATCGAAGCATTTGAGATGTGGTGCTATAGACGAATGTTGAAGATTAGGTGGACTGATAAGGTAACGAATGAGGAGGTTCTACGCAGAAACGGAGAGGAAAGGAATATGTGGAAAACACTGATAAGGAGAAGGGACAGTATGATAGGACATCTGCTAAGACATGAGGGAATGACTTCCATGGTACTAGAGGGCAAAAACTGTAGAGGAAGACAGAGATTGGAATACGTGAAGCAAATAATTGAGGATGTAGGTTGCAAGTGCTACTCTGGTTCAAAAATGGTTCAAATGGCTCTGAGCACTATGGGACTCAACATCTTAGGTCATAAGTCCCCTAGAACTTAGAACTACTTAAACCTAACTAACCTAAGGACATCACACACACCCATGCCCGAGGCAGGATTCGAACTGTAGCAGTCGCGCGGTTCCGGACTGCGCGCCTAGAACCGCGAGACCAGTGCTACTCTGAGATGAAGAGATTAGCACAGGAAAGGAATTCGTGGCGGGCCGCATCAAACCAGTCAGTAGACTGATGACCAAAAAAAAAAAAAAAAAAAAAGTGAGACATCTAGGGATGTGAATGTAGTGCCGTCACGTCCCCTCTAAAAAATTCAAAGCTGTGCCCTCAGCAGGCAAGGTGACGCTAACCCTCCGATGTCCAATCCTCATCGAATTCCTCGAGTCCGGAAAAACCATTAACAGTGGCGTGTACTGTGAGACATTCGGTTGCCTACGTAAGTCCATCGAGAGCAAACGGCCTCGGCTGTTCACGGTGGGAATGATTCTGCTCCAAGATAACGCGCGTCCGCAGGTCTCCAAAGTCACACAAAGTGTGATGGCCAGGTTGAAGTGAGGGTAGCCTGAGCAGCCACCCTACAGCCTGAACATGTCGCCCTGAGACTTCCAAGTCTTTGGTACGTGAAAACAAACATTTCAGAGGGAAGTGCCTCAACTCGGACGACGTTCTGAAAGACACAGTGGAGGACTGGCTCCGACTACAGCCACAGGAATACTGGGAACACCAAATCCTTCGGCTCTTGCAGCAGTGAGCAAGTACTGCTTATTAATTAATAACTTTAGGAACAATAATTACGATGGATGTTTGCTGTCGCCGCACAAGAGGGGCAACAATAGTGAATTTGCTCTGGAGCATGTGCTTCGGCTAATTTAAGGACACCAAGCACATTCCAGACAGTCAGGCCAATGATTTTTCGTATACATAAAAAAATCTGTAACATAAAATGTTCAATTATTAGATGGTATTTTCTTCTAGCCTTGAAGTTCTTCACTTCCTCATTCTTTTCTGTTTTCCGTCTTACTAAAGAAACAGGGATTACACATAGCTTACAGAACAAGAAACACATTCCAGTCACATTTACAGACAACAGTCAAACCAGGTAAATACGAAGGAGCAGGTATATACACCAACTACAGTGCCAAGAATGTAAATCAGTATATCTGGGGATGACAAGCAGAAACTTCAAAATAGTTATAAAGAACATATAAGAAGTTGGAAATATGAAAATAGTGGTAGTGCCTTCGCTGAACACCTGATAAAACATGCACATGAACTATCCAACATGGAATGTGACACGACAGTTATCAGAGTGAATAATCAAAACAAAAAGCTCCTTACATTGCAAGAAAAGTTTCATATACAAAGAGCCATTGCAGTGGAAAAGAAGGTACTCAACGACTAAATCCATCTAAGCAATAACTCTGTGATCATGCTAGCCACAAAACAATAACAAACCGAACCCACCCTGCCCCCCCCCCCACACACACACACACACATATTTATGTAAATCTATTGAAAAAAAAATTGCAAACAGCAAAATACACACACACACACACACACACAAATATCCATAAAAAAAGAAACTCTCCCTCTCAGGAAAGAATTACACAATTACACACAGGAAGTACACACACACATACACACAACAAATGAAAAATACCAAACCATACTACAAACAAAAGACACACAAAAACACAACAGTTGGCAACACTACACACGAAATACAGACGTGTCGATCACGAAGTGGAAAGTGCAAGTGATATATGCGATGTGAGAAATGTGAAAGAACGTCAGAAATCGACCAGTTGCAGTATGGAAACTAACGAATACATCTCAAGGACCACACACAAGAGTTAACAGCGCTAGAAATCGTAAATAATACGGAACGATAAGTTCACATGACGAACTGTGCTACAAAAGTTGATTTTAACCTAAAAAACAAGAGAAAGGCACGACAAAATGTAACATAGCATATTATATGTACCACATAATATGTCTATCGTATGTATAAAAGGAAACATGTATTACAGGCTTCCCAAATAAATGGAGCGAAACGCGTATGGCAATAAACAGTGCCTTCAATTAGTTGCACAGACGGTACACACCTCCACGTCTTTACCTCCACTTTTTTGAAGACGGCGTTACGGCTTGCGCTGCTCAAATTTCTTTCTTCTCTGAAGTATTACAGGTACTGGTGGCACAGTTAGATAGATCAGGTGAAATAAAGAACTAATAAGCGACTCCGGTTATCACTATATGAATTAATGTATTTCACATTATTAGCGAACTAAGGAGAGATTTACGTCCTCTCTCTACCACGGACGCGAAAAAGACAGACAGTACAAGATCTATGAAATATTCGACAGGAGTTTTTATAAAGCGTAAGGAAATTAATGGTCTCCATTTTTTCCCGCTGTGTCCACAGGCTTGATTGCTATGGGCATACCGCATTTTAATCTTTGCCGTAAACTACTAAGGCGAATTAATGAAAAAAAAAAAACAGAGAAAAGTAAAACTTACACCCGTGTACGTAAACCAGCATAGGCCGCAATACAAAGTTGTGCTCAGACCTCGGGGTGATAACTTTCAATAAAGATTTCAGGTGTACCGACAGTGTTGTTTCGTACCTTTTCTGTTGAACACCCCTCATACATTAAGCGCGATTTATCAGAGGAACCATTCCGAATAGGCCACTTGATGATATGAAGCTTTTAGTTTCAAATGTACATTCCTGTCATATCCCTGAATACTGACCATACCATACGGGACGCGCTGTATACTCTGCGTAATATTGCACACTGCAGTGGTTCCCAGTCCGTGGACCACAGCCAGTTTCTGGCTAGTTGTTAGTGTGCTACTGGGCCTTGGGTGCTGGTCGAAGCCTACCCTACACAAAGAACGAATACACCAATAGAAGCTACTAAGACGTGCTGGCAGTTTTTTTTTACGTTTAAAATTACCGACATCATTTGCCAGTAGGCAGCTGGAAGTGTGCATCCCTACCGACTGCATTACAGGGTTGGCGTATGGCTTTGACTGGCTGCACATGGCGTAAACACACGGCATGTCGCAATCCGATCGTAATTTGTCTCGTTGGTAGTTTCTGTTACCGATATCTTTCATTCTATGTTCTTTGGCTGCTGCTGTCGCCACGTGACCCGCACTGGCGCCAGGGCAGGTACTGCTGCTGTCTTGCCACTGGGGACAGCCTGCGGAACCGTCGCATCATCTGTGTGTTCGTGTTTCATTCATTAATACTGTTTTACTGAAGCGCAACGGGCGTCAAAAAGGCACGCACTTACCGAGCTGCCACTATCCCGTGTCCTGGGGTGGTGGTTCGGCCAATGGCCTGGCTACAATGGTAACACCAGTTCGCATCAGATCACCGAAAATAAGGGCTGTCGGGCTTGGCCCGCAGTTGGACGGCTGATCATCCGATCCGCCGAGCGCTACTGGCAAGTGGGGTGCACTTAGCCCTCGTGAGCCAATGGAGGAGCTACTTGACGGAGAAGTAGTGGCTTCGGTATCGTAAACTAGAGGTGGCCGGGAGACAAGTGGGTTGAAGATGACATGGCGGTCGGTCGGTAACGTTGGGCCTTTATTGCCTGTTCGGGTGGAGCTTAGCTTTGGGATGGTGATTCATTGCGTCATGACCTCGACCTGCCCTTAACTGGTACCCAATGTAATGTGGGACATGTACAGTAATTTCCCCACCACTCTGTACACGAACAGAACAGGAAACACAATCGCTGATGCTGGTGCAGTGTACCCTCTGTCATGTAGAATACTGGCTGTTCGCAATCTTTGTAGCACCTATTTTGTAAGAAATGCTTTGAGGTGCAGTAACTAAATACACAAGTAAAAGGTATAAACGCACACACACAAACACACACACACACACACACACACCACACATATGTATGCGTGTGTTCCAGGAAAGACTTAATTAGGAAAACATACTGTACAAGAAGAAAATTTTTATATCTTCTTATAAAGTAAACATTTTCATTATGTTAAATTAATGTCAGAACAAGATGGAAACTCAAAATCGAATTGGCAGTGTTAAAAAGAAGTAAATTGGATTTCTGACTATGTCACTGGCGAGAAAATGAATGTCTGGATTAAAACTCGTTAATTTTAGACTCAAATTATTATCTTCATTTAATCTATCCACAGAACATCGTTGGCGTAAAGAGTTTCTTGAAAAGCTCGCCAAGCGTCTCAGTGAACATTAATTCAACAATATTGCCACGTGGATGAGCAAAGTGTTGTAGTGACGACCGCCCTCGCCTCGCATTCCACAGGTCCAAGTTGAGTTCCCGGGCCGGCCATCTGTTTTCTGCAGTCGCCCAGGGATACGCCTGGACGGTTCTGTCAAAGAGTCACGGCCGCTCACTTTCCCTCCAGTAGTAATAAATCCGATCAAAGCTCGATCATAATCTAAGCCGCGGATGGGACGTGAAGCACCAACTGTCCCTCCTTCCTTCTTGCGTCTGGATACTAAA
Source organism: Schistocerca nitens (assembly GCF_023898315.1). NCBI lineage: Eukaryota > Metazoa > Arthropoda > Insecta > Orthoptera > Acrididae > Schistocerca > Schistocerca nitens. The sequence goes on from NC_064623.1 coordinate 222,728,422, forward strand.
CGAGCAAAACTCAAGAGAGTCGTTCTTGTGAACAACTGTGTCCGAGAAACTACCAACACGAGAAATTACGATCGGATTGTGAGATGTTGTGTGTTTATGCTGTGTGCAGTCAGCCAACGCTGCGCGCCGACCCTGTAACGCAGTCGGTAGGCATGTACACTTCCAGCCGCCTGGTGGCACATGATGTCGGTAAGATATTGGCACCGTGCGAGGTGTGTCGACCTCCTCCCCCCCCCCCCCCCCCCCCCCCCACTGAGATGTTGCTCGCTCCCAGCAAAGTTAATGCCACACGGCTGTACCACAGATATATTTAATGTCCCCTTAGAGTCGAATGGTGTGCAACAACGGAGGGTCAGACAATTGTTAGTTTTCTCGAAATGACAATCACTTTCAGTCGTCAATAGACCTCAAATTAAAAGGAAGTCTGTTGGTCAGATTCCATGGAAAGGATAACGAAAGTAAACTATTATGAAGTAATGGAACAGATTGTCAATGACACTGGCTAGAGTGTGGATGGGACTGGACGCCGCGCCCCCACCCTTCTATCTTGGTTGTAGTCACTGTAGCGTAGTCCCAGTCTGGGTGAGAATCTAAGGTGATGATTTGGATGTGAGTTGGCGAAGGCAACGAGTGTCAATGTCAGGCAAAGTTTACGATAGCAGAGTCGCCTGTAGCGTAGCCTAAGGTTAATGTTTTCGTTAGTGCCAAATTAATGCACTATATCATATTTAACGCACCGTTTGTTGTAAAAACTAAAACTGCAATGTAAATTGAGAAAACCTGTATTTCATTGTGGACAAGTCTCCAGCAAGTATTTTGATGGGTATTATTTGCAAATATCTTACATAACTACGAAATATAGAAGGTTGTTATCTTTTAGCACGACACCATCGACTTTTAGCTTTGTAGGAAAGTATCTTCATAATATGTATTGGTGAATCTGATGAACGAGAACGACACCTATTAGGAACGGGTAATGTCCCAGCACATCGTGTACTGCTACTGATGGAGTATGTGTACAACTATATTTTAAATACGGATAGAGTAGCATGGAGAGCTGCATCAAACCAGTCTCAGGACTCAAGACCACAACAAGAACAACATTATGTAAGTGAATGTATTATATGTGTGGAATATGTGTGACAAAGCTGCGGACAAAACGCTGATGTTACAATCTGTTACTTAAGAGCATTGTCAGCCTAAGACACAGATGGTAAAAGATATCGCCTTAGTCCAGAATGAGATTTTCACTCTGCAGCGGAGTGCGCACTGATATGAAACTTTCTGGCAGATTAATACTGTGTGCCGGACCGAGAATCGAACTCGGAACCTTTCTCTTTCGCGGGCAAGCACTGTACCATCTTTTGTTTTTACGTATATTTTTTCAATTTAGTATTTTTTTTGTTGATCTCGTTTTGTTCTATATTGTTCGTTGAAATTGTCCGTGGCGGACGTCCGATGACCGAGCAGGTTGTTCGTTGATACCTTCACCCAGTTTTTTTTATTACAGATGATAGCTAAACCCTCTGACCGAACACGCTGAGCTACCGTGTCGGCTACCACCTGAGCTACCCAAGCACGACTCACGATCCGTCCTCACAGCTTTACTTCTGCCAGTACCTCGTCTCCTACCTTCCAAATCTGCCAGAAAGTTTCATATCAGCGCACACTCCGCTGCAGAGTGAAAATCTCATTCTGGAAACATCTCCCAGGCTGTGTCTAAGACATGTCTCCGCAATATCCTTTCTTTCAGGAGTGCTGGTTCTGCAAGGTTCGCAAGATAGCTTCTGTAAAGTTAGGAAGATAGGAGACGAGGTACTGGCAGAAGTGAGGCTGTGAGGAGGGGGCGTGAGTCGTGCCTGGGTAGCTCGGATGGTAGAGCGCTTGCTCGCGAAAGGCAAAGGTCCCGAGTTTGAGTCTCGATCCAGCATACAGTTTTAATCTGCAAGGAAGTTTCATATCGCCTTAGTTCTTTCACAAACCATTAGAGGGAATCTTTGTCCTTAATGCAATGTCCATAAAGCATTAGTTTACTTCGAATTCTTGACTGTGATACACAAGAAGGGAAGGGTGTGTAGGTACTGGATCGGCCCTCATAATCGCCTGACGCTAATCCTGTTGAAAATGTGTGGTTTTACATAAAAAGGAAGTTGTAAGGAGAAAGATTCACCCTGGGACAGCTGTCAATGCAAAATCGGCGCATTTGGAGGTGTCTTCCGTCTGCTTACGCGGAAAACTTGGTTTCAGACATGCCTCAGAGGAGCACCTGAATGCTCACAGTTTAATCTGCAAACACAGTTGCTTGTCGTAGATTTAAAAGAAACTGTCTCGTTAACATGAAGGAAGTTGAAAATTTTGTATTTGAAGGACACCGTACCAGTGCTGCTATTATCGCTAGTAATGAAAAACATTTCAAGCACTTTTCTCTAACGTGTTGTTTTCAAGTGCTTGTTACAATGGAAAAAATGTCTTATTATGAATTACTAACATGTCCGGTTAAAGACAACAGATGAACGATACAAGCACGTTCCCGGGTAAAAAAAAAACACTTACTTTGGAAACGGGGACTTTTGGTATAATTTCTCGGAACTCTGACAAGAGCTGTCTCGTTAGTAAAATGAGCAGCAATTGTTTCTGCTGCGTCTCAGTTGTGACAGGTTACGTCACTAGTTCGACTGACGTGTGTTCCTAACTTCACGCGTTTCGGTTAGAATTTTAAAGTGTTCTTAGGAAAGTACATCGTAGTAGGAAAGACAGAGAGTTAACGAAATACGGGAACAGCGTTCACCACATCAGATGATTTTCAATGGTGGAAGTTGGTAAGCATGGCACGGCTGACTTCTCGGGCGTCTTCGTACACACTAAACGCAAGGGCTACTTCCGTCTCTCGTGCAACTGTCCTACCTATAGCTCCCACCCCCCCCCCCCCCCCCCCCCATCACCCCAATCTCACAGACACTCTGCCTGGAGACATGCCGATAGCCAGCGAACAGCGAACATTATGAAGTCCCTCACAGATGGCATTTTTTGTGGTGCTACAACTCTATCATTCTTATTTTATTTCCTTACTAACGTTCCTCCGCAACATATACACTCCTGGAAATTGAAATAAGAACACGGTGAATTCATTGTCCCAGGAAGGGGAAACTTTATTGACACATTCCTGGGGTCAGATACATCACATGATCACACTGACAGAACCACAGGCACATAGACACAGGCAACAGAGCATGCACAATGTCGGCACTAGTACAGTGTATATCCACCTTTCGCAGCAATGCAGGCTGCTATTCTCCCATGGAGACGATCGTAGAGATGCTGGATGTAGTCCTGTTGAACGGCTTGCCATGCCATTTCCACCTGGCGCCTCAGTTGGACCAGCGTTCGTGCTGGACGTGTAGACCGCGTGAGACGACGCTTCATCCAGTCCCAAACATGCTCAATGGGGGACAGATCCGGAGATCTTGCTGGCCAGGGTAGTTGACTTACACCTTCTAGAGCACGTTGGGTGGCACGGGATACATGCGGACGTGCATTGTCCTGTTGGAACAGCAAGTTCCCTTGCCGGTCTAGGAATGGTAGAACGATGGGTTCGATGACGGATTGGATGTACCGTGCACTATTCAGTGTCCCCTCGACGGTCACCAGTGGTGTACGGCCAGTGTAGGAGATCGCTCCCCACACCATGATGCCGGGTGTTGGCCCTGTGTGCCTCGGTCGTATGCAGTCCTGATTGTGGCGCTCACCTGCACGGCGCCAAACACGCATACGACCATCATTGGCACCAAGGCAGAAGCGACTCTCATTGCTGAAGACGACACGTCTCCATTCGTCCCTCCATTCACGCCTGTCGCGACACCACTGGAGGCGGGCTGCACGATGTTGGGGCGTGAGTGGAAGACGGCCTAATGGTGTGCGGGACCGTAGCCCAGCTTCATGGAGACGGTTGCGAATGGTCCTCGCCGATACCCCAGGAGCAACAGTGTCCATAATTTGCTGGGAAGTGGCGGTGCGGTCCCCTACGGCACTGCGTAGGATCCTACGGTCTTGGCGTGCATCCGTGCGTCGCTGCGGTCCGGTCCCAGGTCGACGGGCACGTGCACCTTCCGCCGACCACTAGCGACAACATCGATGTACTGTGGAGAGCTCACGCCCCACGTGTTGAGCAATTCGGCGGTACGTCCACCCGGCCTCCCGCATGCCCACTATACGCCCTCGCTCAAAGTCCGTCAACTGCACATACGGTTGACGTCCACGCTGTCGCGGCATGCTACCAGTGTTAAAGACTGCGATGGAGCTCCGTATGCCACGGCAAACTGGCTGACACTGACGGCGGCGGTGCACAAATGCTGCGCAGCTAGCGCCATTCGACGGCCAACACCGCGGTTCCTGGTGTGTCCGCTGTGCCGTGCGTGTGATCATTGCTTGTACAGCCCTCTCGCAGTGTCCGGAGCAAGTATGGTGGGTCTGACACACCGGTGTCAATGTGTTCTTTTTTCCATTTCCAGGAGTGTATTTACTTCGTTTGCAAATTTACGTGTACAACGCACATATGCATTTGATGCATATATACAACACTAGACTAGGGTGTCCATTTCATTTTCATTGGAAAATGGGACATTTAAAATAAATTAGAGGAAAACCTGGGACAATGATGAAAAAAAAATGGGACATAAATATTGTATTGACTAAATTTAATACACAAACAAGTTTACCTTTACAACGTGCACTCAGATGATCCCAAATCACTTTTTGCAGTTATTCTGCCACACTATAACCGTAATTTTCACTTTTATGTACTTTATCAAGAAGTGCATTTTCGTCTGAAATTGTATGATAAAAGTCAGTACGCGATACACCATTAAAGTGTGTTTTGACAATGAGCAAGGCCCTCACTGTTTCAACTTTCATTCTGTTGTTTTCATCTGACTACAAAGAGTTTACTAACGAAAACACACGTTCCACAGCAGCATTTGACCCAAGAATTGCCAGACAAAACTCCACCAGATGAATCATGTTTTTCATGTTAATGTTTTTACTTTTGAAATAAGCAAATATTTTACACCACGTTGCACTAGCACTTTCTTTGTCTCCTTCTTCACTTTTTATGAAGTTCTGTGCAGATGAAAATTCATGGAACAGTTCGTTTTCATCAACAGGAAAATTTGGTACAATACTTTTAACAAAAACACAACAGTCCTGAATATCCTTCCACTTTAGCTGCTCCTTTTCAGTACTAACCCAGTCAAATGCTTTAAAAGGTGTGAGAAATGGTAAACACCATTCTTCAATATACTCAACGCAAGAGTCATAGAAGATGTCAGCATAAATATGAAATTGTTCTACAGTAATTTCACCCTCTTCTTCCAGCTTTCTTAGAGTCTCATGTACAAAGGATGAGAGAAATCTTTCAGATTTTCTACATTGTAATTTGCCCAATGATTTGTTTATTTCTTGATAAACTTTCACTATTGTGATTTCTTGTTTCTCAATACATTTAACTGTTGTGGAGAAAGGTTTTAGCTGGCTGACAAGAAAATGTAGAAGAACAATAGACACAGGGTTATCAAAGAATTGTTTAAGGATGACAGGACACTTATCAATGGAAATGAAATATGATTTCAAAGCAGGAAATATCTCTACATTTCTTTCCAATGCTGGTACAGAGATAGCCACCTTGTCTTGCTGTGCCCAAGTACAGTAAACTTATAGAATGACTTCAGAGATTCAACCCTTACTGTATATATGTGGAAATGCTGGTAGATTTTGTTTACAATTAATTGTCAGTCGATGGGTAGGCAATCTGAGCCAGTTTGTAAGGAATTGTGCACCACATGTGCTGGACAGCCAACACCTACTATATTATTCACTGTGTTCTGTTGCAGTTTATAGAACAAATTGTTTCTTTCCTTTCCTCTGCTTACCACCAAAATTGGTGTTAGTGTTGTCTGCAGAAACTGCAGTCACCTTTCCCTCAAGATCTTATTTCTTTAAAACCTCGAGCACATAATTCTGAAGTAAATCTGAACTTTCTCCAGCTAAATTAACCAATTCGAGCACTTTCACCGTGATGCCATTTTCAGGGTTAAAATACTTGATAAGGAGAGGAACCAACTTCAAATCTAGATGATTCGATGTATCACTCATTACAGAAATGAATCGAGCACTTTTCAGTTCATTTAAAACCTGCTGAGCTGCATACGCTGCAATAACATTTGAAATGATTGCATTACATTTTGTGTGTCCACATGTGAATTTAGGACTGAAAAGTTTTTTTTTAACAAGTGCTGTAGTACAGTCCATTGACTGAAAGCTATGGTTATGCATTGCACTGTGGTATGCAAATGTAGCTTCTTGTGATGCCAACTGCATATGCAATTCTGTTACTGATTTTAAGTTTACATAGTAGTCACTCGCGCATTTATTTGCTCTTTTCGTTTGATCACTCATGTGATGTTTCTCCGTCTTAATGTGATTCACAATGTCAGACCTTCCACCACGACCAATAGCAAATTTTGATCTGCGCAACGTACATTCTACAGTTTCTCCACTACCAGTGATAAAAGGAAACTCGCTTTTTATATTGCTGTTAAAATTACACTTTCGTTTTGACATAATGAAACAGTGATTGCACAGTGCAAAACATTAACAGTGTGGAGACGAAAGCCAGAGAGCAAGTGTCAGTGGTGTAGACTATCTCTGGACTGAAAGGATGGATTCAGTGGATCGATTTAGAAGAGAAGAACCCTCGTTGTTATTCGTAACATTTAGTGCGTTTAAAATTACTTGCGATTTTTGACAGTTCGGTACATGTTTGGGGTATGCTGAAAGTCATCAGACGCTTCCTAACGTAAATAATTGCGCAGTTAATAGCAAGTCAAACAACCAGTAGCGTAAAATATTCTAGCCAAGCGGAATCATAAAAAAAACGGGACATTTGAGCGTCCCCCAAAAAAAAAAAACTTTCGGGACAGCGGGACATTTTGGTAAAAAACGGGACTGTCCCGAGAAAAACGGGACGAATGGACACCCAACGCTAGACACCTGTCAAATTTTACGGAATACGACACTTTCTTTATGTAATAAAATCCAGGTTGCTGCTACAGTCAGTGGCGGATTTAAAAACTTTGCGCCCCTAGGCACACCATATTATATGCGCCGCCCCCAGAAAAAAACATGTTTTAAACTATAACTACTACCCGATCACTTCACAACTGCTGTTTTGAGTGGGACCGCTGTGAGCTGTTTGCGTACTCTGCTATTCGTTGTTCTGCAGGACGCGTCAGCGGTCTAGTCGCGCTCAATCAAAATGTGATATGGTTCCTGAACTATATTTGGTGTACAGTAGCAGATAAAACAAATTTAAAACTGCATTGTTTTAACACATTCTTCTGTCGAAAGACAATAGAAGCGAACACAAGGAAAATAACTTTTCTGTTATGGCCTAAAAATCCAGCACAGAATTTAGGAGACAACCGATTTTCGTTATACACTCATTCACTTTTAATATGTTCTTTTACACTAAACCGTTGAAAATGAAAACAAAAAAGCTGTGTTACGATCTAAAAATTGAAGCCAACGTGTCATACATTAGAAGTTAATAGTACTTTTACAGAGATGCGTTCAAAACTAAAATTAAACTGTCGTTTTACATTCTAATAACTTGAATGTGTAGCAGATAAAAAAAAACCATGTTCGGTATTAATATGTGAATCTATAGTAAAGCGTAAGAACAGAAAATGAAATAGACATTACGGTGCTCGAACTAATAACTAAATACAGACGAACGAAGACAAAGCTGGATTTGCTATTACACAATTTTACAGACTAGTGTGGAAAAATCAAATTTGTTTAATAATCAAACAGTTAAAGCGTAAAGCATTAGGGTCTGTGTAGCTAGGTGCTTAAAAATAGGTGTACCTTTAATTTATGTAAGGGCTGAACAGCTTTGTACAGCAGCTACTGCTCTCACCATAGCTCTTTCTTACGGTATTAGCAAAGCTTTTACATACACTCCTGGAAATGGAAAAAAGAACACATTGACACCGGTGTGTCAGACCCACCATACTTGCTCCGGACACTGCGAGAGGGCTGTACAAGCAATGATCACACGCACGGCACAGCGGACACACCAGGAACCGCGGTGTTGGCCGTCGAATGGCGCTAGCTGCGCAGCATTTGTGCACCGCCGCCGTCAGTGTCAGCCAGTTTGCCGTGGCATACGGAGCTCCATCGCAGTCTTTAACACTGGTAGCATGCCGCGACAGCGTGGACGTGAACCGTATGTGCAGTTGACGGACTTTGAGCGAGGGCGTATAGTGGTCATGTGGGAGGCCGGGTGGACGTACCGCCGAATTGCTCAACACGTGGGGCGTGAGGTCTCCATAGTACATCGATGTTGTCGCCAGTGGTCGGCGGAAGGTGCACGTGCCCGTCGACCTGGGACCGGACCGCAGCGACGCACGGATGCACGCGAAGACCGTAGGATCCTACGCAGTGCCGTAGGGGACCGCACCGCCACTTCCCAGCAAATTAGGGACACTGTGGCTCCTGGGGTATCGGCGAGGACCATTCGCAACCAAGCTGGGCTACGGTCCCGCACACCGTTAGGCCGTCTTCCGCTCACGCCCCATCATCGTGCAGCCCGCCTCCAGTGGTGTCGCGACAGGCGTGAATGGAGGGACGAATGGAGACGTGTCGTCTTCAGCGATGAGAGTCGCTTCTGCCTTGGTGCCAATGATGGTCGTATGCGTGTTTGGCGCCGTGCAGGTGAGCGCCACAATCAGGACTGCGTACGACCGAGGCACACAGGGCCAACACCCGGCATCATGGTGTGGGGAGCGATCTCCTACACTGGCCTTACACCACTGGTGATCGTCGAGGGGACACTGAATAGTACACGGTACATCCAAACCGTCATCGAACCCATCGTTCTACCATTCCTAGACCGGCAAGGGAACTTGCTGTTCCAACAGGACAATGCACGTCCGCATGTATCCCGTGCCACCCAACGTGCTCTAGAAGCTGTAAGTCAACTACCCTGGCCAGCTAGATCTCCGGATCTGTCCCCTATTGAGCATGTTTGGGACTGGATGAAGCGTCGTCTCACGCGGTCTGCACGTCCAGCACGTACGCTGGTCCAACTGAGGCGCCAGGTGGAAATGGCATGGCAAGCCGTTCCACAGGACTACATCCAGCATCTCTACGATCGTCTCCATGGGAGAATAGCAGCCTCCATTGCTGCGAAAGGTGGATATACACTGTACTAGTGCCGACATTGTGCATGCTCTGTTGCCTGTGTCTATGTGCCTGTGGTTCTGTCAGTGTGATCATGTGATGTATCTGACCCCAGGAATGTGTCAATAAAGTTTCCCCTTCCTGGGACAATGAATTCACGGTGTTCTTATTTCAATTTCCAGGAGTGTATGTATCGACAGAACTGAACTAACTTATTTATTAACACTTTTTTACCTGAGCATACTCTCGGATACCGTATATTTCCGCGATAACTATACACATCAGTTGTAATATGCTACACTATCAGTATGACTTGACTGTACAGATCCGAGCGGCCTGTGTCTTCCCAGTATTGTTTAGTATTGTCGGGCGCCTTCGGTCACGTCTGCACGTAAACGATGTTTAGTTCCGCGTTCTGTCATCGGCAAATGGAAAATAAACGGGTAATACGTAGTTGATAAATCCAATGATTGCGCTCTAAGTTATAATAAAAATCACATTATAATCTTAAATTTTTGAAACTAATATGAATAAATAAACAAACTCACCAGTCAGCAAAGTTTGCATCTGGCTTTGACGGCAAAAAACTCGTTGATCATATCTTCATAGTTCAGACGGTTGTCAGTTAGGAGATCGGCTTCGATGTGAAGAATGGACAAGGTGTTCAATCTCTCCTCGACAACACAGAACGTACAGTAGATACGATTTCAGTCTTTTAAGAGCCGAAAACGTGCGTTCTGCTGAACAATTTGTAAGTGCCATACATAGAAATATTCTAAGAACAGCGTCAACATTCGGAAACATGGACTGTAATCTCTCTTTTCGTAAAAATTTGCTCATTTCGCGTGGTATATCACTAATCTCGGAAGGTTTCAAAAGTTCCGCGAAATGTACACATTCACTAGGGAACGAAGGCTCTAAATCTGTGTCATATGACTCTTGGAGTTTTGCTGCATGTCCAGCAATATCGTCAGGTGGACTGTTCTTAATTTTACTGAAAACTGTGAAGGAGTTCAACAGTCTTCTATAGCTTTCCTTTCCTCCACAGTAATTCGGTGTACAAGTTGTCGAGTACTGGGAGAAATGTTTCGACTCTAAATTTTTCCCTTCCAGTCAGAAAAACTTCTTGTGAGTCCGCTTCTTCATCATCGTGAAGTTTGCGTTTTAGTGATCTTTTATAGGTGCATTCATAGTCTATATAAGTCACAATTTATTTTCACAATAGTCGAACATGCCACGAATAAATGCAATAAATCCTACAAGTGTTTCATATAATTCATGCACTATTTTAGTTTCAATATTTACACTTTGCAATTTCAGATTTACACTATTAAATCTCTGCAGTATGTCCTTCCAAACTGTCATAGTGAATACTGTTTCTAGTCTGCTGAGCTGATTCAATGAAGCTGAAGCCTCATTTCGCACAAGTGATTTTTCAAACGTATTATTATCAATATGTGTGAGGGTATTGTAACACCCTCCCAATTTTCATACAGAATTACATACGCTTCCTCTCTTGCTCACCAACGTGTCTTTATTAAACTTTTTACCGTCTTGCTTCCTGGTTTCATGAAAGAAAGAAGTTTATCCCAGCGCTGTGTAGAAGCAGAGAAAAATTTATAAAGGTTTTGCACTACACTGAAAAATGAACATGCTTCCCGACAACAGCTTACAGCACTAGTGCTCACTAAATTCAAAGAAAGTTCTGCACAATCAGTGTAGGCTCCTGACATGTCGCTTGCGTTGTCGTATGACTGGCCTATACAGTCAGTAATATCAGTGGAATTTGTAGACAGGACTTTTAGTTCGGCCTCAGCTAAGTTGCCCTGGGTTTCGTAAAAACAGAAGGAAATGTTCAACAGGTTCACCATTCTCGTTCACATATCTTAATATGAAAGAATATGTGAAATATCTGGAGTAGAATCTACTATTATAGATAAATATTTGGCCTGTTTGATTTCACTTATGATAATTCTTTTTATTCGTTCAGAAAGAAGCCCCATTATTTCATGACAGCTTGCTCTATATCTGTTTAACATACATCGACTCACAGACAGTAATGCACTGTTTTATGTTTATCCTGAAACTATAGGGAAGAAAGGTTCAAATGAAGTAGTTTCTTTCCTGCATCATTATGTTACTTCGTTTCTGGATCCTGAGGTTAAAAATTTGTAAATCTTCTGTGACTCATGTGGTGGTCAAAAAACAACATCCTTTTCAGGTTCGTCCATTATCTTGTCCATCATGCAAAGCGATTTGAATCAATTCGTGTAATATTCCCGGTAAGAGGACATTCATAACTGGAAAGTGACAAAGAGATGAGCCTCGTCAGCCGTAAACAAAAGCTGAGCTCCCAAAGGACTGGACAGACATAAACATTTGAACTTCCGTGCAAGTACTGATTTTTTCCCTTCTTATTCAGCTGTTGTGTGTGTTATATGGAATTGAGTATCAGTTATTGTTACAGCATTCATTCCTCAGATACTGGACGAGCTTGAACAATAAACTAAAGTTCAACAACATATAATCAGCGTATGTTGTATTCTAATATGGTGTTACTTTCGGTGTATTGAGTAAGACGTCTGGCAGTTACAAATCCTTTTTCATGTTTGCAGGTGAAGGTATCTGTACATCGATGTGTCACCACATGAGGACATCTTAAACAGCAAATACTCAATCCAGGGTCAGTAGGTTGGGCTGGTGTGACGGAACCAACACATAAACAGACTCCTCAAAAATTTTGAAAGATGAAGCTGATTCACAGCTCACTGCTGTGCGCTTCCAGGACGATGGGGAATAATATGTCTATACATTTACATGTTTTATTTGTGTGTGCATTTGCTTGTGACTCCAGTAATGATGATGGTGATGATGATGATGATGTTGATGATGATGATGATGATGCACCAAACTCACAACTGACCTGCACCTCTGCTATGCATGTCTAGGTAAGGATGTGCCTGATGATCTCAAGGTAATGATATCAGGATGGCATAATACATACATTGATGTTGCTTTAGGTAAGATCAAAACAATTCAGTATTTACACATGTATTATAAATATCCAGTATTAAAAATATCCAGTAGTGACGTATCTCGTTATTTTTTTCTACAGAGAAGCATTTAAACCGTCGACAGGAGGACGTAGGACGCAATCACCACGATGTGCTCTGACATCACTGTTAACACCTGCATGACCGCCACTACCCGGTCTGGTCCAGCTTGTCCCCCACAGCCTGCACGGTCGCCACAACATCTGTCATCATGACAGCACTTGGACCCTATCCGCTGGCGTCCTGGTCCATTCCTTGCTGTACAGACTTCAACCTCCACTGCCGATAGTTGTGGTAATATTCAGGCTAGCTGCAAACCTCTGTCACATTCTACTAATAATGCAGGAATACACCAGGTTAGTAGCTTGCCATCTTTTAATTACTCAGTCATGGCAGTTGCATTTGAATACTAGATATCATTTGCCCATATAGATAGTTGTACTGCTGGCTACAGAGATACTGTACATATTCTAAACTCTCGTCTATTCATTCAAGAAAGTGAGTTTTCCAAAATGGCTGGCAATCTGCAATGTCCCACCATTAAGTGTGGCACACTGTTATGCTGTGAACTGATGTACACAACAAAACAACTTTTCCAATATGCAGGAAAGAGGGCCCATTAAGGCATTAAGCTGAGTACTTCACATTGATGTCCAGTCTCTTGTTATTGATCCATTAAATGAAGCGTCCAGCTATATGCAGCTTCCATAAGGCATTGCTAAAAAGAAGCCCCTTACTAATGTCGAAAATATTGATGAGATTTGTTTTGCATTGTCAATTCTGGTAAGTGAGAGAAATTATTGAGTCATTCATGTACGTAATAATGTTTGTGTGTGTTATATAACTTTGATGGTACTGATTTCGCCATTTAACTTCAGGATATACCGGAAGTTGAGAGACAGAATACCAGTGTAATAATTTATGTCACAAAGTAGTTTCTTGGACCCCTTCATTCATCTAATTTTGGGAGCTTGCATAAGGTCGGACGTGAATTTGCTTTTGTCCTCAGAGGGAGAAAATCGACATTACACTGTAGGTTGCCCTTCAAAGAAACTCGGACATGTTGATATGTCCATAGAGGAAAATAAATTCTCCAAATTTAAGAACACTCACTATCAAAAGGGGTTTCCCTTCGTTATGTATGCTAACTTTGAGTGACTCCTTGCTCCTGTCACATCCAGCTTCTGGTGCCTTGTGATAGTAAACAAGTTCTTTGTGGGGATGGGATAGATATTCTCCTGTACTCCGACTATTTATCAACGTTAATGTATTTGTTCCTAAATTTTGTGTGTGTGTTTGTGTGTGTGTGTGAGGGAGGGAGAGAGAGAGAGAGGGGGGGGGGGAGTTTACTGCTTAAAATGTGTGCTGTAATGAAATGTACACTAGTGTGTCTGAGTTTATAGAACAACACGTGTGTGCCATAATGCAATGCATCTGTACATTTCTACATTAGTCTTTTATCTGCTGCCAGTTGCCAGAGTCTTTAGCTTTTAGTGTAATCTAATTGTTATGTTAATTCAGTCTATTTTGGGAAAGGGGTATATCAAACAATATTGCAAATTTCTCCATTGCATCAAATGACACTGGGATTGTAAATGTTTTCCACTCTGTGTCAAATGACATTGCAATAACTGAATTATAATTATTTCTGTTATGCCAATGTCTGCTTTCATCGACAACATACTGCAGGGTGGCTATCTTTCTACACAAAAAGCATTCATTATTATTACTGAAGCAAAGAAATTGTGTATATGAATCTCTGTTTTATTATTAATGAAGCAAGCAAAGAAAATACTGCATAAAATGAACTGAATAAATGATGAAGAAGTTTGTTGCCTTAAAGCCTTGTTATAATTTACAAGAGCCCAAATCACAATTTTGTCAATGTGATGTAGTATATGAAGTGTGTGACAGCCTTTCATTTTTTTTTAGAAAAAATGGGTAGTGTTATTTAGAAGCTGCTGTTTACAGATGAGTGTAACAGTGTTCATAGACTGATCACTTGGGGTTTTAGATATTGATAGCCACTTGCAGGTTTCTGGGAACAGGCAGTGCATGCCCACTACTGTTTCATAAGCATAGAAGCTATGTCTAAATTTATTTCACTTGTGCTTGAAGGAGAAAATAGGCTATTTATCTGGTTGTAGTTGTGTGCTGAATAAAAATATATTCCCATATATCCTGATGTTAGCTGAAAACAAAGTAAAATTAGTACAAACTCATTAATAACACAGTGAATCTATTGCAAATTCGTTTATTTGTGATCCAACTTAAAAGCATTTCCAGATTTACTGAAGCAAACGTAACACGATTTTGTCCATTTCCACACTTTTTAACTTGAACTGCTGGACAGCTGGGCAATATCATCCATCCACATAGCCTTCTTGGAGCATATGGATAGACGTGTTAATGAGTTTGTAGGTTTGAAACAATGTCGCCACATACTAATAAGTTATGTCAGGATCATTACAGTGAATTCCATGCAAAAAGTATGTTACCCTTACTCCTGTCTTATGTATTATGACATAATTCACATTTCACATCCCTCAGAGGTTTCAGTGATGCTATATTTGCTGAGAACGTCATTATTACTCATCCACAATTTTTGTAAAAGCAGTGAAGGCAATATCCTTAACTACAAACTGCCTGCATTCATTGAAAAAGACTTGAGCATCTACAATGATGTGCCGTCGTTAACTGCTTCGAATGTTGCACAACGTATGTTTACCTATACTGCTTGCACAATTCCTGTGAGTGGTGAATAGTTAGTCACCCAGTCATGCAGAAGTTCCTGCTGGGGAACAAATTTAACTGTATTGTTCTGTATTGAACAATTTATAACGATAAATGGTGCCAGCTCCTGAACTGTCCCCAGAGTGAGCAGATATCCTTCTCCTTTAATGTCCTCATAGTAGGAAGGGCGAAACCTTACATACATATCACATGTTAGATTGTAGATATAAATTGTGATAAGGATAATATACTGAATCCCGGTTGACTTTAGCATTAGTTAAATTACAGCCGTCAAATACGCTTGAATCGTTTACTGTGTTGCCATTTCTATTGGTTTGAAATGCTAGTATAATGAATCTTCATATTCCTAAGTGAATTGACATTTTAATAGCCTATGTGTGCTTGGATTCTATCGGTAAAATAGGGTAGTCAAAGTGCTCCCATCAACGGAAAGTTAATGGCAGATGACTACCAGGATTCAAAACCTTTAAAAATTCAAATGTTCCCAATCTATTACACTGATATGGGACATCTTCCATCTTATTTTATCTACGATTATCTCATCCAAATTACCACATCCTCATTGAATATATGAGTTACAATCCATTGCATCTTTTACCAAGACAAATTCCAGCTTCAAACTCATAATTACATGTTTCATGCCCTTGAAGTATCTCATCAACTTGTTTCAGACGTATACATACATTTAACTGACCACTATTTTGCTGCTCTACCCTACAGTTCATCTTTGAAACTTCCTGCGTTTTCACAACCATTCAAATCTAACGTTTTAAGAGTTAATGCTTAAGCATTAAAGTTACAATCACATTACGCGTGTGGCCAATATTGAGCCTCTTCTGTTCATATCTTATTCCCTGAAACACAAATGTTAAAGCATCACATGTAACAATCTATCAAACTGCAGCATTATCACCACTTTTCCGAAATTCCCCGTTGAAATATAGGGAACTATTACTATTTTTATCTGGCACATAAAAATGATCGGAATTATGCTAAACCTGAATGCTTGAGAAACCTAGTATTGGTCCTATTGAGCAATTGTGGATGAAGTGTATTGGCTTTTCCATTGTCCTTATTTCTGAGCTAAGCGAATTCGGCTGTTTGCCTGTAGCACAGGCCCTTTTCCAGACCATTTAAAAATCTGATTCTAATATCAATATCAAATGTGCCAGGTTTTATTTCCCTAGCTTCACCATCCTTAAGATGTAGCTTATGGTTTGCCTTTGTGATATTGGAAAACTGTTCTATGTCTCCAATCCAATCAGTATGATACTACAGTGCCCTCTGCTTAAATCAATTGGTGGAAAAAAATTTGCACATTATACTGAAAAGTCAGAATGTACAGTATCCCTCCCGCCGGAGATTCGAGTCCTCCCTGAGGCATGGGTGTGTTTGTTGTTCTTAGCATAAGTTAGTTTGAGTAGTGTGTAAGTCTAGGAACTTTTGAATTTTTGTACGATATCACATTTAAATCTCAGGTAATGAATGGATGGGTAATGCTGATCATTATAGATCATGCTGCTTTACAAATTTCAGGCGAGCCTGATGCACAGGTGAGCATACAATTGTGTATCACTGTTTTGGTAGCTTCGAAAAATATAGAACCCAAGGTTGCTAGTAAGGTAGCAACGTAATTCTGCTGGCGGATGCAAGTCATCTTGTCATCAAACAAATCAAAACAGTAGACACTATTCTAGGGTTTTCTAACATATCCCACCCTGTGAGTTCTAGGTCCCCCTGCTACATCTAAAGTCACAATCCTCAATCCATTAGTTTTTCATATAGTCTTAGACAATGTGTTCGATATAAACACTTTACGAAACCTTGGAATATCGAATATTTGGGCAGATTTAAGCAGATTACTATTTGTAAGTTGTCAGTTGGGTAGTGTAGCCAGGAGCTTTTGTTATTACAAACATACAAAACCCTTTTCTAAGTTGTTTTAAATACAATTCTTTCCCAACAGCGGAAGATCCCACATCCAATTATGCTCTTTCACCTCATCAAGCTGTGCCTGGATACTTTTAGCATTTTTCAGTGTTCAGGCGACGACTGCCACATCTCTAACTAATGAGCCAGTTGCTGAAACATATGCCAGTGTTAGAAAAGGAATAATTTCACATATGGCCTTATGTATCGGTAGAACCTTAGGCATTTTAATTCATTCTTCTTCTTCTTCTTCCTCTTCTTCTTCTTCTCCTTCCTCCTTTGCACTTCAATGCGCTTTTTGTTGCTTATACCACTGAATGGAAACAATTTTTTAAACACCTTTGAGTTGTCTTTTTATTCTTTAGTGTATGACGAGCAATGCTCGTAACTTATTGGAAATTTACTTCCAAACCCTATTTATGCTTGGTGCTCATCGTTTAATAAGCTACAAATACTGTAATGCGTAAATATGTCTGTTCTCGCACGTATTGTCTTTGCTTTATCAGCCAATATTTGATCCGCTGCCTGAGATTCTGCCAAACAATGATTTGTAGGACGTGCAATGTCATACTTCTTCCACGCCTCATCCGACAGATTAATTCACTCACTACCATTTGCTAACTGTTTTTGAAGCGTCGTTCCAGGTCCATAGTATTTATATGTTGGGATGTGTAATTCGATCGGTAGTTTATCTGTAATACTGTAAAAAAGGGCAGCTCGTTTTGTATTATCACGTAATAGAGGAGAGAGTGTGGCAGATATGATACGCGAGTTAGGATGGAAGTCATTAAAGCAATGACGTTTTTCGTCGCGGCGAGATCTATTTACGAAATTTCAGTCGCCAACTTTCTCTTCCGAATGCGAAAATGTTTTGTTGAGCCCAACCTACATAGGTAGGAATGATCATCAAAATAAAATAAGAGAAATCAGAGCTCTAACAGAAAGGTTTAGGTGTTCGTTTTTCTCACGCGCTGTTCGGGAGTGGAATGGTAGAGAGATAGTATGATTGTGGTTCGATGAACCCTCTGCCAAGCACTTAAATGTGAATTGCAGAGTAGTCATGTAGATGTAGATGTACCACCACCTCTGATGCACTTCCTACCACTAATGTTACGCAATAGCACGGTTTGATGTTTGCATCCCCTATTGGACAGGGTGTTTCTGTAAGAGAATACAAAAACGTAACTGAACATAGAGAATGCTCCACTGAACAATTTTAGATAGGTTAAGGCGATATGGAAGTAAAGTTGTCTACCGCTTTGACTAGCATTACTGATTCCAAGCTTATTTGTAACTAACATGTGTACAAGTTTACACATACTGTGGAGTTTCTTTGCATGGTTCTTTATTTCCCGGAAGGAAACTAAGAGGACAAGCCTGATCACTAAGAAGTATTTCCCGGTCCCTTGATTGGAAGGGGAGGTCCTTCTCTTTGGCCTACGAGTTGATTATTTCCTATTTCTAAAATCACTTGTGTATGAGACATCAGTGAATACGGAGATGGAATTAGTTGTCAGAACTGTAGCTGCCTGTGATGTGATTCGAAACACACCAAGGATATATCTCAATGTTCGTCAGAATCTTGTTCGCCGATATTATGCTTGCATTGAGGCTGATGGCCGTCAGTTTCAGCACGTTTTAAGAGATGCAGTGCAGATGGTTCGTTCATTGTGTCAGTGATGGTATTTGCAGTTGACTGTAACTAATGTAAGTAAAAAAGTACACAGCGCTAATATTGTATTCCTATTATCTCCTTTAGTTGGCTTCTCTGACCCAAGGTTCCGTACCTCAAATTGATCAGTGGAGCATCCACTATATCCTGTTAAGTTTTTGCTCGCTCTTGCGGAAACACACTATATAGCAAATCACAGGCATCTACTCAACTATCGTCTATTGATGGGAAACCAACGTATTTAACTAAAGACCTAATCCTGGATGTGTTATGAAACTCTCTACAAGAAACACATCTGGTTCAGAGCTTTCCTCCACTTCTTCTGTGCCAAAAAGCCAGCACTTTCTTCGCCGTTGCCATCTTTCAAGACATACCTTCTTGCGTTTGTTTTCTGTAGTTTGAAAATGGTAAATATCTCTGTTGGCCAGTTCAATATATGTCATTTCTTTTACTCTGAAATGCACACCAAATTGTCTACATTAAATGTCTGACACTACGGATCTGCCATTTTATTAGGATTGTGTACAGTATTTACGATGTCATTATTATGATGTCTAGCCATTTGTACGATATTCAGAGATTAAACTGCTTGAAAATTTTGTTTTTTATCATCCTATTCAAACATTCCAAGGTATCAGACTTCAAGTGGGAGGACGCAGTGTATTAGTGTATTCTAAACCGCTATATTACCACTTTCAAATGCCAATAGTAAATTTCACTTCCATGGCCAGTTTGAAGGTTTTCAGGCAACCGCCTTAGTTGGTCAAAAAATGTGCAACGTGCATCCTCCTTTATGTTTTCACAGGTAATACCCAGGAAAAATTGGAATATATATGAATAACCATTAAGATGTACTTGAATCCTCTTTCACTCTTAAATACTGCCACAAGTCATCCAGCCCATGTACGGTAACATGCCTACGTTTTGTGTGCTGGTTTGTGTAGTTCTCGAACTACTCTCTACATAGCTGTTCAATGATTTGTCTTTCCCTAAATTATGAAATGACTGATATGGTTTCATTCATAACAGCTTTATTCTCAGCGGTGGCTAATGCTGTGAGCAGTCACACCTGCCCTATTATTTCAATGGGAGCGTCATGATATATGTACTCCAGAGACTGATGTTGTTCTCTTTGTGCTGAATGTCAGTACCTTTACCACATAACACATGTTTCATAATGTTTGGGTGTTTCCTACTGTTATGACTTTTTGTTCGTCTATTTGTTTGTCATATGTAGTATTTCACTACAAATTTTTAGATATTTGGGTACATGGTTGCCAGGTTTTGAGGGTTTTAAGAATATTAGATACATTAGAGCAAGCGTTCTTTCAAATTCCTTACCCTCAACACGTAGAGCATGCTTGGCTAAACTTATAGGCTGTGGACCATATGTATATGGTTCTTCCCTACTAACCAAATATGTAGACTGCCCCCAAGACAGGTAAAGCAATCAGCAATAATATATTATATTTCTTCTTCTTCTTTACCCTCATCTGACTTAGGAAGTGTGTGTGAAAGTAATTATAGATACAGCTAGATTAAACTTTTCTCTAAGAGACTGAACTCATTCTGAGAGTCCCACCTTAGAAATCGTAGTTTCTGTCGAACCCCTTTCTGTGCATCAATGACTTTACCTTTCGTCAACATGCTGTTGCATACTCAATTGATTTCGATGTAATACGCAACTTGCATGGTGTCTGTAGACTCATTTTCCCCATATTTCTAAAATTCGTTCATTGTCATCAATCTTTATATTTAATATAACGATTAACTTCAGTAGAGTTCTAACATTTACTTGTCCCCTTAATATCTTCACGTTAGTTTTTTTCATATCTTGTAATGTTTATTCAGTTAACATGGTCCTTCCAGTTCGCACATTAATTAACTTCAACATGTTCTTGTTGTGAGCTAATTAACCATCACAGACTTAATGTCGACCATTTTAGTCGATCTTCTGCTGATGCTTTTTTTCCACTTTCCTCGCTATGATACGATACATTGATTAAATCTGTGCATCTACACATGGACAAATGTTCTGTGTATTCATACCCCTCCTCTCAGGCTGAACATGTGACATATGTGTGAATATAATCACAATGTACTGCATACTGATATACTCAACTCCTTCATTCTATATGTAGGAAAACTACTGAAAGTTTCGGTTTTATTGTCTGTCATTCATTTACCTGTTTCCTTTGTTATGTTTGTAAATTAATTGTACATCACAGAATTTCCTACATGTACTTGATAAATGTGTTTTGAATTCACATTGTCTTGTTTGAACGCAACAATAAGGTTTACATTATCCCTTACCAACTGCTTAGGAACCATAGAATATAAAAGATGTCAGCTCCCATACTTAAGTATTTGAACCAGGTTTTCCACTGCAACATCATCAAATATGAACACTGTGTTTGCCTTCACTCTTTCTGGCTGTAGGATATTGCCTTTTGCTGAATGTTGTGTATGTTACACCATCTATACAAGGCAAATCTACTGTAATAGCTGGCGTTTAGGCTACAATAGCGTTATCGAAAATATGTACACATGTTCGAAGTAGATGATATCTGGATGTGTTAGCAATGAATGATAACATTCATCTTGCCACAGTTAGGTGGATCTACAGTTATCGCTCATGTATTATCAGGGAGTAGTGTTCCATTCATCCTCTTCTTCCAGTCTTCGGTGGCACTGCAGGACGAGTCAGTTACTGTGAGGTCCTGAGTAGCTGTGAAGCAAGACTTTAACCCTAAGTATAGCATTACATACAGTAAGTGTCACTGTCGGTCACTAAACGCTCAGTCTTCAATGTCTCTCCTCTGCTGACAGACCTAAGTGTGCTGATGTAAGCTAAATAACCCATATAGTCCCCTCAGTCCTAACTTACATTTTGTGAATGCAGGATTTTTACTGGTTATCAATGCAGTGTTCTGTGGCAAAATAACACTAAAACAGGAAATTTAAGAAACAAAATGTAATTCACCAAATTTTTAGGACATGTCCAAAATGTTTAGTATTGTTGTTCGAAGGTAACTGAAGTCTTTGAAAAATCAATGTCCAGTGCCAAAAAACTGGGAAAACAGTTCCCCTGGAATTTTTAATACAGGTCATTGCCGAATGTAGACCCAGTGATACATCGAAAAATATACCACTAGGGTGTTGCCATAAAACAAATAATAATTATTCGATAGATTTGAGTGTATTAACATGTTAAAACACTCTCTAAACACGCTGTAGACATAAATTAGTAAAAAGAAACGTACTTATATATTTATTTTATTACTTGAAAGCGTGTTGGCTCACAGATAAACAGTTTTCTTCAATCACATATTGTCACTTGCTGAAACATTCAGAGAGAAAAACAACTGATTTATATAAAGCACATGGTCTATGCTACAATCGAGGACAGCGAGTTTCAGTCTACTCCATGAGATGAAAAACGGAAAAATGAATGTAGCATGTATGCTACGTTAGCATTCAGTTGGACAGTGGTCTGAGAACGTATTTTAAGGCCATTATTAAGTGTTCTGGTCTGACATTTTTCATTGTAATTAAAATACACATGGAATGCGATCTAGTGACGAAACTGTGCCACAGTAAATACCACCTTCTCAGGTGACACTGATTTGAGCAGTTCTTGTGATCCAGTTGAGGAAGTATGTTACCCTGGAGTAGCCACCAGGTAGAGGTACTTCACACTTCTCATAGTAGAAGCTGGCGATGCCGATCTGCTTGTAGCCATCTTTGGACTTGAGGACAAGGGGTCCGCCATGGTCGCCCTATAATGTAGGCAATTATTAGCTTACAAATATCTAGTAGACTTCTGCTGCTAATATTAAAAATTTATGAACGATATTACACCTTGAACTATATAAAGGATGCACCAGGGGAATGGAGGCCTCTCCAAAATCTGTTTGCTTACAAGTAAGCTGATGAACGGCACAAACATGCCCGTACTAGGAACAGACTGGATAATTACGTGACAGGCTTATAACTGGTCCCCAACAAACAACTTACCTTCTCAGGAAAAGCTGTATTGCTGGAATCCAAGTATTCTGATAGGAAAAGTGAACTAGAAGTGTTATGAATGACATACAGCTTCGAATTAGTGATCACCTTCCCTACAAGTATAGCTCAAAACAGTAGCACTCTAATAGATAATGTATTTGTACAGCAACAGGATATAAAACTAACACATACTTTACCTGTTATAAATGGATTTTCGGACCATGATCCACAACTAATTAACTTACAAAACATAGTAGGGTGTACAGTTCAGAAAAAATTAGGTAAAAGTGTAAGATTGGTCAACATGCTACCTATTGAACACTTCAGAGAAAGCTTCAGAGAAAGATTAATTGGGGAGATGAACATATTGAGCCAAATGCTAATGATAAATACAACGTACTTCTTGATAAATTTATATCCCTTTTTGGACACTGTTGCCCCCAAAAATTACTAAATGTAATACCAAACAGGTTTCAAAGAAAACTTTGATTACTGCCGGTATTAAAGTGCCTTCAGGAAGAAAAAGAAAATTGCATGAGAGCAAGAGTTAGTAAAGACCCAGAAGTAATTTTACACTATAAAAATTACTGTAACATACTGCGAAAAGAAATTGTGTATCCTAGAGATGAAATCAGCAACTGGGGCAAAAAAATCAAATCAGTGTGGATTGTTGTTAGAAGAGAGACAGGAAAAGCAACCACAGGGGTAGGTAGTATTACTATTAAAGAGAATGAGACCATCTTACCGAACAGTACACAAGTAGCTAATGTATTTAACAACCATTTCTTAAGTGCAGGTATGAAAATGGGTGAGAATAGTTCAAAAGAAAAAGCCAAGAGGTACATGGAAGATTCAGTTTTGGGAAATTCTTGTCAGATCAATTTTCATCTAACAATCTCTTTAGAAATAAGGAAAATCATTAAATCTTTGAATAGTAAATGTTCTGTTGAAGTAGATGACATCTCTAACGAGATATTAAAACAATGTGGAGCAGTTGCAGCTGATGTTCTGAGTCATATCTGTAATGCATCACTAACTCGAAGTATTTTTCCCACTGGTTAAAACATGCCACTGTCAAGCATTTTTACAAAATGCAGACACCATAGATGTCAATAATTACCGACCAGTATCCTTACTTTCAGCATTTTCAAAAATCGTCGAAAAAGTAATGTACTCAAGAGTGGTTAGCCATCTCAACAGTAAGGGGACACTTAGTAAATCACAGTCTGGATTTCAAAAATTCTGTTCTACCGAAAAAGCAATATACAGGTTCACTGCGAACATAATAGACCCTTTAAATACTGAAATGTCACCAGTAGAAATTTTCCGTGACTTATACAAAATATTTGACTATTGGAACAATGACATTATGTTACAGAAATTACAAATCTATGGAATAGACGGAACAGCATATGAATGGTCCAATCCACATCTACAGAAAAGGAAGCAAAAGGTTTCTTTATATGGTTTAAGTAATTTAAGGAAGTTTCCTACTTCATCGAACTGGGGTGAAAGGACATTAGGTGTTCCACAGGGCTTGATTATGTGTCTTTTTCTTTTCTTGATATATGCGAATGACCTCCCGTCTTATCTGAACAAGAAGCTAAACTGACACTGTTTGCTGATGATACAGGCATCATAATTAATCCAGTGAAAGAAACTCCATTAGAAAATGATAGAAATAATGTCTTTAGAATGTTATTGATTGGTTTCCTGCGAATGAGCTTGCTCTGAACTTTGAAAAAAAAAAAAAACCACAGTACTTCAATAAATATAACACATGAACAGAAGTCAGTAGCCAGGTTAGGACATACTAAGGTTTTGGGTGTGCATATAGCTGAGAATCTTAATAGGAAAATTTATATTTTGGATCTCCTAAAGTGACTAGATTTGGCAACTTTTGCAATCAGAATAATTGCTGATTTTGAGGATACCAGCAAGCTAACATACTTTGCATACTTTCACTTCCTGATGTCATACGAAATTATATTTTGTGGCAACTCAACACTTTTGCAATCAGAATAATTGCTGATTTTGAGGATACCAGCAAGCTAACATACTTTGCATACTTTCACTTCCTGATGTCATACGAAATTATATTTTGAGGTAACTCAACACTTAGGCAAAAAGTATTCACTTCTGTAAAGAAAGTGGTTAGAATAATGTATAGGGGTCATGGTCGCACATCTTGTAGGCATCTGTTTAAAAGGTTAGGAATTCTTACGACAGACTCACATTACATTTACTCAGTAATGAAATCTGTCCTCAAAAACATGGACCAGTTTAAAAACAACAGTGACATTCGTGATTATAATACCAGGAGAAAGGAAGAGTTACGCTATCCTCTACTTAACCTATCTTTGACACAGAAAGGGGTAAGATTTGCTCCTGTAAGACTTTTCGATAAATTACCAGATGAAATAAAATACCTGACAGACAGCAGTAATAGCTTCAAAAATAATTTGAGACCATATCTCCTTGAGAACTCCTTCTGTACCATAGATGAATACTTCAATAGTAGTAAATAAACTATTATTTTCGATTATTCCCTTTTAAGAGAGAGACTGAACTTGAGTAGTCATGATTTCTTCTCCTTTCTTTGTTCTTCCCAAATTCTCTTCATACGTTCAGTGTGTTCTCTCGTACATTCTTCCGACCATCTTTTTCCCGATCTGTTCTCCGTGTGTTCTTGTTGAAGTGTGTGTTTCTTCATGATGTTTCTAAACTGTTCTCTATTGTTTATGTTGCCCCTTGTGATTCACGGCTCTTTTATGTCTTCTTTGGTTTCGGTCATCCACTCTTTCTTGTTTTTGCTCTTGTTTACTATCTCAAAGATTTGCCTTCTAAGCCCAGTTTTATTCATCCTGCTGATATGTCCATAAAATTCCATCCTTCTCTTTCTAATGGTGTCTGTTATTGTTTCTATGTCTTTGTAAATCTCTCTAGTTGGCCTCTTCATCCAACTTCCTTCCCAAAACACTGGTCCATATATTTTCCTCATAATTTTTCTTTTTCTTCTTTTCAATCTCTGTGATCTTCGAACGACCATGAACCACTGTAGTTTCTGCAGCGTATAGTGCTTCTGGTAGGATTACTGTGTTGTAATACCCTAGTTACAGATTTATTATTATAGTGACTCCAAATGAGCTTATATGCTTTTTGTAATCCGGAGATTCTATCTTTATTGGCTATTGAGTTCAGCCCCGATAGTTGGATGATCTCTCCCAGATATCTGAAGTGGGCAACTTGTGCCACTTTCCGGTTTTGGGTAGTAATGGGGAGATTATCTACAGCTTTGTTTTGCACGTACTGTGTTTTCTCGTAGGAGATTTGTAGCCCAGCTTTCTGTGACATTTCGTGTAGTTTTTCCAATGCAAGTTTGGCTTCCTGTCTATTGTTCGTTAGAACGGCAAGATCGTCCGCGAAAGCCAGACACTTCACCCTCATTCTCTTCTCTTTTTTAATCCCAAGCTGAATTCGTTTTATTTTATTTTCCCACGTCCTCACAATGTTTTCCAGAACCATGTTAAATAGAAGGGGAGACCATCCATCTACTTTGTGAACACCAGTACAGATATGAAATGCTTCTGTTTCTCCCATGAATTTAACTTTGGAGGTTGAATCTGTTAATAAAGTGTGAAATAATGTTTGTCTATCTATTGAATCGTAAGTCTTTTTAAAATCGACAAACGTTACCCCAGTATTTCTACATCTTCTCATTTGCAAAATTGTTTTTAAGTTCCATATCTGTTAGATGCAAGATCGACCTTTGCGAAACCCTGCCTGATACTCCTCTATTAATTGGTCCATCTGTTTAACAGGACCTTTGAAAAAGTTTGTATATTATAGAGAGCAGTAAAATTCCTCTGTAATTATTTGGACCCGTTTTTGCACCTTTTTTGTGGAGAGTATGAATTAATCCACATTTCTACTTTGCAGGTATTCTTTCAGTTTCCCAGATGTTTGATATAACTCTGTGGGTTGCTTGTGTGAGATTATTGTTATTTAATTTCCATACTTCTGCTATAATTCGGTCTTCCCCTGGAGACTTGTTGTTCTTCAAAGAATTTATTATTTCCTTTACCTCTTTAAGTGATGGTGGATTTGAATCGGGGTTGGACGTGGGTTTTTAGAAAGCTGGTTGTTCTGTCGGAGGCCCGAAGTTGAGAAGTGAGTGTAGCTAAAATCTGACAGTTATTTTTAGGGTTGGTTTCCAGTGATCCATCAGGCTGTCGAAAGCACAGATTAGGTAGCTAATACCCAACTAGGTTTTCTTTTAAATTTTTGTAAACATTTTTTGGTGTTTTTCTTGATAAATTCTTGTTCAACTTCTTTAAGTCGGCTTATATCATATCTGCGTCTTTCTCTTCGTATTGCCTTGGATGAACTCTTCTGTATTCTCAAAAATTCCTGTCATTTTTCTGTACTTTTGTTGCTACCGAAAGTTTTCCAAGCTTGTATTCTTTCTTCTATTGCTTGATCACATGCGCTGTTCCATCATCTGTGTTTTCTCTTTCTTGGGAGTTTGCCAAATTTCATAGTGTTTTTCAGTACTTCTGCAAGTTCCTTCCAGTTCGTTACGTTTCATTGCCCAATTTCCTGGAGAATTTCCCTCTTGCTAAGCTTAAGGTAGTCTGGATCTATTCTAACTGTTTCGTTCAGTGATGGTTTCTTACTGTTAGGTTGAAATCTAATCTTTATTTGCTGCAGTTGGTGGACTGACTCAAAAAGTCTATTTCTTGTTTGTACATTTAGTATTTCTTTGGTATTCTTAGTAGATACGGCAACATGGTCTATCTGAAGTTCACCCAAAGTTGAATTTGGTGGCTTCCATTTTGTAAGTTTGTTTACAGGTTTAAGGCATTGTGTGGACATGTTTTTAAGATCAAAATTTTCCCAGAAGTTAATCGGTCTCTCTCCGTTTTTATTTGTTCTCTTGTGACCTGTACGAATTCCCGTTGTTTCCCTGAATTTTTCCTCGCTGCTGAGTTGTCCATTGAAATCTCCTAACATAATTCTTATGTGATGAGTAGGGATTTTATTTGAGATTTCCTCCAATAGTTTCCAGAAGTCATCTATCACCTGTGGATCTTTTCTATTGTAATCATTTGTGGTGGCATGTGAATTTATCAATGTGTGTGCCTTGTTTCCAGATTTTACTGAGATTGTGGAGATTCTTTCTGATGTTGAATGGAAGTTTATTATTGAATCTATAGCTGATTTGTGCACATCAAAATCTGTGCAAAATTGTTTGGATTCCTTGTTCAGCTGGATACAGGTTGTCCTTTGTAGATTCTGAAGTTTCTTGAATAAAAATGATTTTCGTCAGTAAATCGTGTTTCTTGAATCACAAGGATTTTTATGTGGAATTTTTGCACTGTATTTTTGAGTTGTTTGCGTTTACCTACTTTGGAGAGTGTGTTTGTGTTGAGAGTTCCAATGAAGTTTTGTTGTTTTGGTCTTGCTCCGACTCTTCGGCACATGACATTCCTGGTCCCCCCAGAATCCGATGACAAGGAAAATTCAGTCTAGAGACTGTTGCCTGGGGTTGTGCATTTCTTTCCTTTTGTTCCATCATGCTTGCCCCCACGTTCGCAAGCAGTCCAACATCTGATGACTATTACACCCGAATGTCTCACAAATCTGCATACTGCAGGACTCTACCAACCGGCCAATAGGGGACCCATAATGAGGCTGCTATCAGACTGGCAGGTACTGGAGACTACCCGCTGAATTGCAGCGGGCAGTGGCCTCTTCCGCCTCTTCCGCCAGTTCCGCCGTACCCATGACCTTCATCTCAGCCTCCACTGCCATTGAGGTCTTCACCATGTCCCTGGCAAGGGGGCTTGGGACTGGCTTTGGCGCAGTTAAATCTATAGGAATAGTATATGCACTTTTTGCCATTTAAGGGAATGGCGTAGGTAATACTGTATGTGTACCGACACGTTCCATGACCTTGAAGAGATGCTCCTCAATTTGGTCCTACAGAACCAGACGTGTAAATAATAAAAATTTTAAGCTTTAAAAAAACCTTGATTCAAGTGTGCTTTTTTTATGCACTTGACACGTTCCACATCATTGATCAATGGAACACGTAAATAACTAACATGTAGATATCAATGGGATCCACACTGGATGGGACTCAATATGAGTCGTTCTTTGGCACCGAGGTGCACAACAGGATGATGTGGCACCAGGATGTTTGGCAAGAAAGATTAAGCGAAGCTGCTACGTCAGCATGTTGCAGAAGTCTCTTCAATGACCTCGGCATTATTAAACTTAAGTAGCCGTATGTATACCTAAGATTTTTAGCAGGAACGTATGTATAATAAACGACGGAAATGACAACAGTGACGGACCTATTACGCTGCCATTGATTTCCTCCCGACAACATAAGTATCTTATACGTTTGTCGTTATCTGATCTGAAGTCCTACATCCAGTCTCGGATTTGGGCCGATCCTCAGTAAGCTCGCACTATATTCTTCATTCGAAAATGCCGAAACTGCTTCGAATGCCTTAGGGAATCCCGGAAACAAGTGCAGTGCTGCGCTAAAAGTATCTCAACAAAAATGGACGCAATTATATAGTCAATATGAATTACATTCTATCGATGATTAATGTCCTGCAAAAGTGTACAATGGAAAAGAACCAGATTTGTCCACCAGAGTAAAATTGCACTGGTACGAAAGTTATGAGAGTAGTCACAACTTCGGGTCTTTAAAAGTATAAACTTACCGCCACTATTATAAAAGCAAATTTATATTTCTGCTAGTAAATAAATATGTTTTAAAATTAAAATCTTATCATTCTCAGGCCATTTTGTTTGTTTCAGATTGAAAGTGTCTGTTCACGTTTATCTTTGTCGGAAATTTTGTGGGATTTCTGTACTTTAGCTTATTCCTGTTATTTTTTTCCACGTAGGGGTTTGTTTTTCTTCCATCCATTGACGCAGCATGCGAAGGCTTCTTGTACGTGCCTGTGAGAACTGATATCCGCCACAATTAATTTTTACTACAGATGTGATGAGCTGAAGAATATTTGTAGCTTCGAAAAAGACAGTTCTTCGCATTTTCTTCCAAGTTTCTCGCAATATGTCCGGCGCCTTCCTCGGAGTGTCCGCCAGTTAATATTTTCCCACATATCTGTTAAACTCTCCAGTCAGTCAAACAAGCCTGTGATCATTCGCACTGCCCTTCATGACATGCCCTTGGTGCTTCGTGTTGTTCAGACCCTCCATCGAAGAATCTATTGTTTTCTCTGGGTGCTTCCTACCATCAAATTCTCAATGCGGTCAAATGCAGTTGTCAGCCATAGTTGCTGCACACGCTTCTGTCCTCAGTAGAAAGAAACAATTTCTTCGTTTTAATCTAGTTTACTGAACATATAAATCTATCTGCTTGTTTTTGTTGCTCTTTTTACATTGGTAATGGTTGGTGCTACAACTGTCACATGGTCATTGACACCAGTTTCACTGTGGACATCCTCAGACAGATCAGGTGTATTTGTCCGCATTAGATCCACTATACAGTATTTCCATTATCACCAGAATTCGGAACTATATGTTTTTGGTAGTTGTCAGGGAAAGCATTTAGTAATGTGTCGCAGGATGTCTTGTCACACCTACCACTAAAAAAACTGTAATTATTCCAACTGGTTGTTGGATGATGAAAGTCTCATCCAACGACTGCATTACGATTGAGGAACTTACATACTAGTGATCTAATGGTTCCCTCTCAAGTTTTCGCTAACATTACGAAGTGAGCTTCGTTATCGATACAAGAAGCCAATTGTATGTTTATGCCCAAGCCTGTTGTTGAGTCTTGCCCAAACAATCTTGAATACAGCTGCAAATTTCTTCCTCAATGGATTTGAGTTTCTTGTCTACTACACAGAACAATTTCTATGACCAAATTAATCGTTTTATTACCCTTATATTTAATAAAATTGTTGTCATTAATTATAAAAATTTGTGGAAAGTATTTAATATTGCAAAGCTCTTTAGTTCGAAAAATCTAATCGTGAATGCAGTGTAGCGACTGGTAACTTGTTCAGTTTTGGTAGAACAAACTTTCATTATGTAATTAAATTGTGAGAGACAGAGTAGGCAGACAGAGGTAGCATAGACCTCAGGGGAAGTTGGCAAGGCGTGGAGGGCATGCGGGGTGCCGACAGCTAGGAGTCAGGTGCTAGTGCGTGACTGGAGCAGATGTGTGTGGGGGGCTCCCAGTGCACCAAAGTTCTTGCGACCAAAGTTTTGGAGAGGATCAGTATTCAAACTGAACAGACCCACAGTGGGTGGAACGATGTTGCCATTAGAATATGCTTAAGCAAGCCTGTATTTTCAATGGTAATGGCGTCAGATGTAGGAGATACAAAAGATAAAAAAATTGCATTCTATAATGTCATATGCGAACATATATTGGGGTAACTCGTCAAACCAAGAAAAAGTTTTTAGAGTTCAAAAGTGTGTAAATTATACTCATTTGTAGTGTAAATTCGGGAACATCATGCAGAAAGCTGTTCAACGAACTTGATATTCTAATCATTGCTTCTCGGTAAATTTACTTCTTAAAGAATTTGTTGCAAATAATATGTCTCTATTTCAATCAATAGCTCAATATGTAGTATCAATACTAGGAACGAGAACAATCTACATAAGGACCTAATATCACTCACCTTGGTTCAAAATTGATCCAGTATTCATGAACATGCGTTTTCAATAAATTGCCACCACCATTAAAAACTTGGATTCAGCTGCAAGCTCAGTTTAAGCAGAGTTTGAAAGACGTTTTCTTTAGGCAACTCCTTCTACCCAACAGATGCATATCTTAACAGGGACTGTCAGACTAGCTTAAGTAAAATTGTTAAATTTCTGTTATGATAGCACTTGGTCACAACTGTCAAGATTAGGTATTTTGTGTACGATAAATTTATTAAAATTTCTTAACTTTGTTACCTTCTGACAGTGTACTAATTCTGTAAATATTAGCAGTCCCAGTTTTCTGTAGTTATTCATATATTTCGACAAAATGATATCATCGTGTGGGTATTGATGGCCAGGCGCCCCATCCTGGGAAGTTCGGACATTGGGTGGCAACTGTTATTTCAGGTGACGCTACATTGGGCGAGTTGCGTGTCAGTGATGATCAAATGATAATGAGGACAACACAGAAGTCAGTCCACGAGCGGAGAAAATCTCCAACTCAGCCAGGAATCGAACCCAGGCCCGCTGCATGGTAAGCAAACATGTTGCCACTCAGCTAAGCAGGTGGGCACGTGTTTTGACAATCTCCTGACAAATGATCAGAGGAGTGAGTTTTATACTCAAATTTTCTATGCTTTTTATGTTATAATTTCTGACATGTTCCACACCCACGAGAATTATCTCATTTTTGGGTCTATAGAACGAAAACTGAATCTAATCTACTCTAAACTAATCGGCATTACTGCCAATGACGCTAATCGCTATGCAACGTTGCATGCAGCACTGTTCATGGCATGTATCCCTCTCCTGGAGAAACAGCGCCGTGCTGTTTCTGAAGTTCTCATTGGAGCCGACTATACAACCCTGGATCTACATCTTGTCAGTGAACATCGGCAAAGCAAAGCTGGGGCTCCTGACTTTCCAGTCATGTCACATCTTCTTCGTGTTGACGAAGACTGAAGGTAGTGCGTCCAGCCATCCTGATTCAGGTTTTCCGTGCTTTCCCTAAATCACTCCAGGCAAATGCCGGGATGGTTCCTTTGAAAGGGCACGGCCGACTTCCTTCCCCGTCCTTCCCTAATCTGATGAGACCGATGACCTCGCTGTTTGGTCTCTTCCTCCAAACAACCCAACCAACCCAGCTGAAGGTAGTCCCTCAGACAAATCTTCACAGTCGTCAATGGGGTCTTCAGTTTCCTTGAATGAGAAGCTTCCAGAGTTGATCTGCTCCTCAGTAGGTCGCTATATGAAGTTCATGGATGACATCTCTGCGGATTGGTCTTCTTGATGAGTGGATCATGATCCTCGACTTTGTATGTGACATCTGAGAACCGACAAAGGATACGATACAACCCAATCAAGATCTGCTTCAGTACCTTTTCCTAGATTCCAAATTCCCACACTGCTGCAAATGTCCACATCAAGTCTCCCAGGCTCTATCACACAGGATGGGGTTAGGAATTATAGTGCTCTCGATCTTTTCCCTGTCTAAGGTCTGTATGTGAGCCCCGCTATCTTGCTTCTTTCGTCCTGATGATGTGTTTCATGCAGTTATACTGAGCATTGTCGATATGAAACAGGCACTGTGTACCCGTTTTCACTCCCGCCTCACGACTGCGGAACAGAATGAATGTCGTGAAGACCGTTTTAACGAACGTTACAAGGGTCAATTTATATAGTGCTCTTTAATTGATGTCAGTTTACAAGGTCAGCCAAGGTGTCATTAAAGTGTTCCGTGAGGCCATTTGTCTGTGCCTGGATAGCAGTCGTCATCCTGTAGCTGATGTCGCAACATGAAATTACTTCACATTCTAACCTCAACAAGAAAACATTTCTGTGACCAGAGATCATCACTCTTGGAGCTTTGTACGTCAAAATGATGCATACTACAAGGACAATTGAAACTCCCGAAGCTTTCACAAGTGGAACTACTTTGGTGACAGCATAAAATGTGAGGTACTCAGCCAAAACCTTTGCCCTTTGATTAGTGTATGTCAGCTTAGGGTACCTTCCGTAGATGTCGAATCCATTTCGCTGCAACGGTGCTGCTGCTGGCAGAATTGGCGCCATATGTCCTGGAAGCAGTTTTGGCGTGTGCTTGCGTTGCTGGCATTCCTTACAGTGGCTCACATAATGTCTAGCAGAGCGATAGAGATCTGTCCAGAGATAACTGAGACTAAGGCAGTCTAGTGTCATTAAGAATTCTAGACGATGAGATTTTGGAGGTCACGGAAAAACAGGAGAAAGCCTCACCATACATGAATTGTGATGATCATCAACCATTTCTGCCCCATCAGATTGAAGACTTCTAATGCAATGTTCCATTTATTAACTGTAAACCTTCTCTGGTCGGTACCTCCTCCTTCAGTATGGCTATGGTCTTCTGCAAAACTGAGTCTTCGGTATGTTGAGGAGCCATGTGATTTAATGCATGACGGTCCACACTCTTAAGTTCTGTCAAAGGATTCCCTGAAAGGCAGTCAGCATATTAGTGGTTGAGTTCGTTTTTATGTACCACTGTGACCATGCGCTCCTGAAGCTTCACTGCCCATCTCACCACTCAACCTGACAGATCTTCCGTGCTAACCAGCCAAAATATAGAAAAGTGGTCGACCTCAGTGGTGAATGGTTAGCCAAATAAATATGCCCAGAATATTTTAATGATTCTCACTTGCAGGTAGTTCATCTGGAATGTGGAGAGTATTGTGGAAGCACCTTCCTGAATACTAGAACTGAACAAGCGGAAGGTTCCGTCTCAGCATTCTCATTATACAATGCTTGTACTGGAGAAGACGTTGGAGACAACTTAAGGGCAAGGAAACATGCTTCTGGCATGTCGTTAGAGGAAGATTTTAAATCACCCTAAAATATCCCGCGCAAATTAGGTGCCTTGGTACACAAAACAGAAGTTCTTTATGAGTCGCGAGTCGTATGAGCACATTTTGAGAGAATTTTCCCATCATGAATATGCCGACAGCTAATATCTTCACTGGATCAGGGAGGACTCCATCGGTATGAACTAAGTGCCCAAAGTGTCTTGTTTCCTGTGTGGCCAAGATGCGCCTTTTCGGAATCAGAAATCAGTCTGAAGAGATTTCATAACCGTTGTCAGGTGACTTAGATTTTATTCAGATGTCTTCCAAAATCAACACAGTCATCCAGATAGCAATAACGCTTCGTTCATTAATTGTAATTAATTAGGTTACCCGTCGTACGTCGAAGGTCCGGTCACGTTCCTCAACCTCAGTTTGCTAGTAGCCTGTTTGCAAGTCATTACTAGAGATACACTTTGCCACTTTTAAGCACTCAAGGATGCCATCAGTATGCCGCAATGTGTAGACATGTTTTTCAAAATTTTGTTGAGTCGATGCAGGAACGCCATATTCTGCACTTCTTCACAATTGGCCCAGGAGAGGACCAAGGACTCTCTGAAGTTTGAATGACCATGCAGCATCTTCAACCCGAATTATCCGTCTTTCAGCTGGCGGCTTCCTAGACCCATAGAAGCCCAAGATAATTGGTGGACAATGTCGAGTGTTGATACGGTGCTTTACTGTTGACCAGTTAGTCTGCTTTTTCTTCACCTCATATACGAAAGCATCCAATTACTGTCGCAGAACGGCGAATACTCACCGCCCTTGATCCGCAGTCGGCCATATGCAGTCAGCATTTCGCTAATAGCTTCCTCCATTGCAGTTTCTGTAGTGGTAGCGGAGTAAAATTAGTCGTTGCTGGCACTGAGCTGCCGGTGTTGGAATGGTTGGGCTGTTCCTATGCACATACGTTCAGGGATGAGTTGTGGCTGCCCAACGTAATTAGTGATCAAAAGATCTTGTCAGCCTGTAATGCTTATGGTCGTCGCTAATATAGAGATTTCGTTTATGAGCCTGTGTAGATTCTTTCAGTCGAAAAAAACCTTCATAGTTAAACCATCATCTAGACTGTCGAATTATACTCGTACGTTGATGGTGAGTAGATAGCAATGTTTCAACGGTAAACAGCCATCCAGAGCAGTATCCGTTAGGTGTTGTTAGTGGAACAGCTACGTCAGACTGCGGCTGCTGTTCCAGTGTAATTGTGACATCTTCGAGAAGTCCCTTACGAGGGTAACGTTATGACTGCATTCTGCTAAAATAACGAATTTGGAGGACTGTGTTGTCATTAACAGTTACTCTTGCAGTATACAGTTCTGTTGGCTATACTATTTCCCATTTGTGGCTGTGAGCAACAATCGCCTTCGTATCGCAAAACATAGTCTTTTTGAACTGAGGTGCGGAATACATTCGACATTACAGAGATAGGTGCCCCTGAATGGACTAACAACTGGACAGTTTGACATTGACGATGATACCGATGACATTTCCTGACATCCTGGTACCTGTCATCCATGCCATTTGACCTTCAAGTATAATGGCGGCCAACTAAAATATTGTTGAGAAATTAAAAAATTAGTCCCGTTGCGCTAGTGTGTTTCCTGTGGAAGTCGGGCAGTTTGTCTGAGTATAAACTGGCGGGAAATGCACAATGCCGCATTGTCATGCTGGTTGACTAGGAATACTGGGACAGGCTCTAGGATGTCACAATCCAGTACGGACCCATTGGGTTGTTTGTAACAGCGTAGAATTCTGGTACAGTCGCACAGGTCCAGAATACTGACACTGGCTCTATGACGTCCATCTCAGACCTATAGTGCTACTTATAACAGTGTGGAATTCTGGTTAGACTTGAGATGCTGGGACAGGCTCTATGACGTCAGAGACAAAGTACGTTTGTGCAGGTCCAGGCCTGTTTTAAACCTACGTGACATGTTTTTCCCCTCAAGCTACTATTTACTCATAGGTCACTATACATGCTTCTCCTAACACTTAGTTTGGATCTCTCCACTTGCGTGGTAACTGACTGGCGCTGGGCTGTAGCATCAACCTGGTGGAGGGTGACACCCACAGCGGGCAGCTACCCTTCCTGCCACAGACATGTTGTGTGATTCACCTGCTCGATAATGTAATTCCTGCTATACACTATTGTGATACATCATGTTATGTGGTACAGGGCATACATCAGATTGGTATATATAGGATTAGCCATCTACCACAGGAGGAGTTGTCGTCTTGGATTTTGATGTATTTGTAAGAGTTCTTAAACGAAGAATATGTATTTTGCTTTGTCTAACAAGAAGAAGCAGAGGGTGCAGTTTGCAGAAGAAGGACAAAGTGAGAGAATTTAAATACTAATTGCTTCGGATTTTGCTTGTCGTGTTGCACGACATTGAAGGAGGCATCCAGTGATCGTAGTTGCTTCCAAAGACATACAGAACCTGTCCAAAGTTGTGTCACCTGTACTGGGTGAATGCCACAGAAGTATATTTCGATTAAATTTCATGCAAAGATTTTTCGTAGATACTATACATCGGAACAAAAACATTAATTAGAGCAAAGGATGCAGCTAATACTAAACTTCAGGAATACGTAATCGCTGCTATTCCTAAAGCATTAGGTGTATTGTCATTTGAACAGTATGTGATTTTAAAGGCTGTAAATGTGCTAAGTCTCCCTGATATAGCAACAACTGGACTTTAAAGTCTCTTTGACATTGCAATTGTATGAACTATCAAAACACTGATAACTTCAGCGTTGAGCGGCCATAAACTCCATCTTCCTTCCAACTACTGAAGCTCTCTCTTCAACATCTGAACCGTTAATCCTCATGGTAGATATATGTATGATAGAATAAAACATACTAGAAGAAAAATATTGTTTATTATTATATGCATTTTTTACAATTTCTGTACGTTGTAAATACATATCCCGTACTTTGTAAACTGTCGAAAATAAATCACCATCGTTAAAAGAAAACAAGACTGTTATTCTTCTTTTTCTACATCAACCATTCTGCAATATTTTGCAAATAACGGTTTTTATATCCTTTACATGCAGCATGTATTTCACTCAATCTAGTTGGATCAGTAAAGAAGTTGCAAATGCCTTCTGTAAACTCTGCTTGTATGGAATTTCTGTTTGTAGAAGTATTACCAGCAGGTTTAGGTATAGCAAACATGTACAAACCTGTATACACATCTAACTCCTCCTCTTCACCATGAATTCATGTTTCAATAGATACTTGGTAATAGCATCAAAGAGTGGTTTGACATTCCTTCACCATAGACTGAGTCTTTCATGACAATCTGCAGTGCATTGTACAGACCATACAGCTTGGATGCTTTAAAGATAGCTCTTGAGAACTTAACTTGATTGTATCACCCCGAAACATGTCGATGATGGATACACCATTGCCGCCGAAGATACTTATGTCTCAAGTGAATGGAATCTACTCGGTTTTCATGCCATCCTCAATGTATTCGAGCTTGCTGCACAGCTGGCCCCACTCTGTTTAATTAAACTGCACCTTTGTAACCTGATAGACATTCTCTGTTTCCACTACGACTTCGAAATCTGTATCAGGAGCTAAACCAACATTAACACAATTCATTCCAATCACAAACAAATGATAATCGATGTTGAATAACAACACTCTGTAATGACTTAGCTGATGCATGATGTGTGGTGTAGTCGTTGAATGTAATAGGGTATGGAAAAAATTCCTGTCCTCCTCTGATCAATCAGGTGCTTCATCAGAGAGCCAGTGATGGATGTAGTGGAAACTAATATTCTGTAAACGGTTCTCCATGGTGACTTAATTTCTAATCCATGTTGGAGTCTACATCACGGAGCTTGTCTTCATATTAATTTGATTTCTGCTTCTGCTCAGATGTGCTTGATTTTCACTGCAACGTGTTCAGAGCTATATCAAGATGTGTGTCTATTCCTCCTCAAATGTATCAAGTACCACAACATTTGATGGAGCTGTTGAACTGAAGGTGAAATAAAAGAAAACTGTGGAAAACAAATACATAAAAATACATGTATAACGAATAATAAAACAATGGAAATTGTAGGTAGGAACACCAATAATGTAGGAAAAGAGAGATTGCTACTTACTGTAAAGAAGACACATTAAGTTGCAGACAGGCACAATTAGAAGGCACTTACATGAAGGTTTTGGCCACAGTCTTCATCGGCAAAAGGGAAATTACACACCATCCACATACACAAGCAAGCACACCTCATGCGCCAACTCCAGCACCTCGGGCCGCAACGTGACTGGCGTTTGGTGTGGTATTCAAGCAGTTGTGTTCGAAAAAAGATTAAGGTGAAAATCTCTCCTGTTAGGACAAGTGCTGTGTAGTTTGACAGTCAGCAAATTTCCCATCATTTCAAACTTATGTAAGGGAATTTCCTCACCATTTGAACTTATGGTAGCTAGTGTGGAGGGGTAAATCGTAGAAAATGTAATGTCAGAGGGGATGTGGAAGGTTGTTGGAGAATAGCACAAGTGAACTTGTTGTGGAGGAGTTAGCTGCCATGGCACAGAGGGTCCTTTACCTCCCCACTGTTAGTTTAAGTTATGACGTGGTGAGATCCAAAAACAGCGTTAGGATATGCAGTACACAGTGATCTCAGACCTCTGAAGAGCCAGTATGCTTGGATTCCATACTATTGTAAATAGCTCGATAGGACTGGGCTACATTGTGAGTCATAGAGCCAGCGATAGTATTTCAAGTCTTGGATTATGTCATCATAGAGCTGCACCAGTATGTGCCCAGTCTCCAGTTTCGATCGCCATCTTGTATTCTGACGCCATAGAGCCTGTCCAACTATTCCTAGTCTTGGATTCCAACGTCACAGAGCCAGTATTCCAGGTCAGCCATCGTGCATCGCCATCTTTGATTATGATGTCATAGATAAAGTGGAAACATCTGATGTGATTATACCTCCCGTAAAACTGTAGAGCAACGATGCTTCAGCGAGGTTCCCACGTGAGATATGCATCACTCACTGCATGGTGTTCTCGTTGTTGATGTATATTTTCACTGTACATATATGGTTGTTACAAACTGTAATCCAGTAACACCAACAGCACTTGAGATTTTGTACTGAATTCTGATCCTGCCTTACTCTACCGTACAACAAACACATCTACACACACGTCGGTAATGACATGTCCTGTATAGGAAGACTCTAGTATGAACAATTTTAGAGTGCATAAGAAACGGATATCGAAGGAAATCATAGACACCCTGTTAGGATCACACATTCATGTATAATCTAGACAAAAGCGTGCCTGTATGATGCGAAATTCATTTCTTTCGTAACATTTTCATCGGTTTAAATACATAGTTGGGTAATTTGGCTTGGATGTGTGCTGGGTGAGCGAAGAATGTGTTGTTCTGTGTTTTTGCTTCCCTCGTCGATGATGTTGGTCAATTCTGCAATCGTGGTAAATGGGAGGTAGCGTTATTTCTGTGCAGCTGTGAGCAGTGACGATTTACTATGTAGTCATTCTCAGTAACGTCTCAATGAATGTTTGCTGTTTTCAACCTAAAATTATTTCGAAATGTTACTCATTGATTTCACCATCACATTCACGTGAAAATTCTGTGTTCTCAAAATTTTCATGACGCCGACGCACACCTACTGCGAGAATCGTAGAGGTGAGGCCTGCGCTGTCGCCCCGACCTAGGCTGCTGGCGGAGACCGCACTGGCAGGGTCCGGTGTAGTCGTGTAAGGAGGGGTAAGCACGGGTGCGTCGTATCATACGGCCGCGATGTATTTGTAGAGGCGAGTAACTAACTCTCTCTCTCCTGCCCTGCTAGCATGACAACGCCGTTACACAGGCTGTGCTGGCAGACGGCGCGGGATACTCTCATATCTCCCCCCCCCCCCCCCCCCCCTCCACCGGTGTTTGAGAGTACAGTCTGGGGTGACGGCACGGAGCTGTTTACGGCTCTGTTACGTGGGTTATGTTACTGTCGTCCATTCCATGCACAAATTTCTGGTGAATTTGCAAGCCTAATGCCTCAACCTCTTATTTACTTCGTACTCAAACTCACTGACCTGTAACGCCCACCTTGTTAGCCTACCAGGCAGGAGCTTCAGACACAGTAACCGTTTAAAACCAGCATGGTCTCTCACCATATTGATCTTCTTTTTAGGCAGGTAACAAAGTTTGTACTTTACCCCGTACAGCGGTCTAAGCATCTCTCTCTCCGTCATAGTTTAATTTCTCTCATCTATATTAAGTTGTCTTGATGCACAAGGGATAGGGTGTTTGTCTGCATCAGCCTCCAGGATCAAACTGCACCCGAGGACATGATTTGATGTTCGAATATATGTGAAATCTTATGGGACTTAACTGCTAAGGTCATCAGTCCCCAAGCGTACACACTACTGAACATAAGTTATCCTAAGGACAAACACACACACACCCATGCCCGAGGGAGGATTCGAGCCTCCACTGGGACCAGCCTCACAGTCCATGACTGCAGCGCCGTAGACCGCTCGGCTAATCCCGCGCGGCCATGATTTGATGCATTACGTAATAATATAAACTCCTTATGAAAATCTGGGAACACCAACGCTGGATTCGGCGTTAGTACCTCCATTAATTCGACGAACGACCTTGACAGTCTTAAGATGACACAAACTTGATATCTTCCTTTAATAAGCGCATAAGCTGTGTAAAATCCACAAATCCTCTCATGAACTTTCTACAAAAATGTGTGAAACCCAAAAAAGATTGTAACTCCCTGCTCGTTCCTGGTCTGGAAAATCTAGCAGCACCTGTATCAAATTCGGATCAGTCCTCACACCAACCTTACTAATTACGTCTTCCAAATAATCTACTTCTTGCAATGCAAAGTGACATTTCTTCCTACAGAATGTTAGGCATGTAGCTCGTCAACATTTCTGTCAGGCTTTCTCTGTGTTCCTGGATACCCACTGCAAAAACAAGTGCGTGATCCAGATAACGTGGCAGTGACAACGCTTCAATACTTTCAACTCGTATAACAAACACTGGAATGTCGCTTGTGCATTCTTGAAACCAAACCGATAATTTCTCCAAGGAAATACCGATAATTTCCCCAAGGTGCTGAAGATGAACTCTTTGTTGCATCCTCTGGAGCCACTTCCAACTGATGATACCCACTCTTCAGTGCCACTGACGGGAAGTGCCAGCACTGCCCAAGATTATCAATCGTCTCTGTGATGTTTCGAGTTGGGTAGGCACCTGTCGTAGTCTTAATAGGTAAATGGCGACAATCGCAACGGAATCGACATTGCCTCAAACCACCCACAGACTTCTTTGGTACAGTTGCAATTCCCACCTCTCCCAGGGACTACTTTTCTGTTCTGGTATGCAATCAGCCAACTTTTGATTAGCAAACTGTTCTAAAATCAGCTGCAGAGACTGTCCTATTCCATATGGCCTCCGGCACACCAGTGCTTTGTTCCCAGTCTTGCAGCATCCTGCCCCCCCCCCCCCCCCGCCCCTCATATTCTACGCCTCCTGCGCAGCAGTCTTCAGTCTTCTTCCCCGCCACCAATGTTCTCTTCAAGAACGTAACGTTCTCAGCACAAAAATTATCCTCACTGATCGATATTACCGTACCTCCGTCCTTCTTCTGTATGCGTATGAAGCTTCACTTTACTAAACAAGACGCTGCATCTAATATGTCACCATCTCCCAGTGGTTCCACTACACACAACGCACCTGTTGGTAACTCAGGCTCCACATTCATCCATAGCAACTCCCCGGTCCCACTCAGCAACCAATCATGCGAATTAATGCCTAATGTCCATGTTCACAGTTCAACTGGGTTATATTGTACAACAGTCGCCCGTTGCGATAGATCGAAATACGAGAATTTCCTAGCCGTAATGTTTTCCCATTAAACTGAACCACATGTCGTCGAAGGTCAACTATGGCATGATCCTGATACAGAAACGTTTACGCTAAGGTCATGCAATAGCCATCTCTTTCATCAAAGTACACTTGCACACGCTGCCTAAACTTGGTTGTCTCCAACTGAAATTTCTTCACCATCTACCCCAGGGTCGAACATCACTGTCCTCTACCCAACTCCGCCTATAATGCACTGGTTCCATTCCCTCTTATCGACCCCAGTGACTGAGATTCACTGTCCCCTACCCAACTCGACCTACAATGCAGTTGGTTCCATTCCCTCTCACCGACTAACTCCCTCGAGGCTACCGAAACAAGCGCCCTTGTTTCGTTACCCTTCACCAGCTGTTGTACCCACTATTGCACATTCCGCTACTGCATTCGTTTTTGCTGTGTTTATCTTTACTGGGAACAGCGTCCGACAGATCTGGGGTTCCTTCTTACCTTCAACGTGTGCTTGCCTAACAAAAACGCGTACCCTTCACCAGCTATTACACCGACTATTGCACATTGCGCATCTGCATTCGTTTTTCGCGTGTTTATTCTTACTGAGGTCAGCCTTCGGCGGTTCTGGGGTTCCTTCTTGTCTTTAGCAGGTTGTCATTCCTACCCAGTCCAACCCTACCATTACTCTTAAATTACACAATAAAATTAGGGGATGACTTCTTCGATAATACGTGATTCTCTCCCAATGCGACGCATAAGGTTGAAACTTTGCCCAAAAGATGCCTACAGACTTCCTCTGTAATGGTCCAAAAGTGTGGAGCACTGCGACCGTCACCCTCGGTCCCTGCGACGCTTCAGACAGAAAGATGTCGACGCATGCGGGAAAAATCTACAACTCGGAAGTTCACGTGAGTTGGAAGGTGCGTTAATGACGTTACAATGGCAGAAAATTTCACCACAGTTTTGTCCGATGCCACCGTGGACGTGTGACGCAGTCAGAAGGTCGTCACACGCCCCATTTAACCGTATTTCACGCCTCCATTTGAAGCCTTTTTGGTGGAGGCTAGAGTACATCACGTAATGCATACGTGCATTCCCTCCACGTGTTTAGGCCAAATATTACGCACATCTATGCGATCGCGAATGCTCAGTAGCAGGTAGCCTACATGTACGTCTGACAATTATGCGTCAGCAAGGAGCACTAATGATAATATCATAGGAGGCAATTTAGTGTAACCTTAGTAGGGAATAGCCGGCCAGAGTGGCCAAGCGATTCTAGACGCTACAGTATGCAACCGCGCGACCTCTACGGTCGCAGGTTCAAATCCTGCCTCGGGCACGGATGTGTGTGATGTCCTTAGGTTAGTTAGGTTTAAGTAGTTCTGAGTTCTAGGGGACTGATGACCTCAGAAGTTAAGTGCCATAGTGCTCAGAGCCATTTGAACCATTTCTTAGTAGGGAATAGATCCGACTATTCGGGAGTATGATCTTAGAATCTGAGACAGTGTTCCGAGACAAACTTCCGTCACACTGTCCGCGAAGGTCACGCCACATCCGCCTGGTAAGAGCGATCTAAACTTATACTCCTGGAAATTGAAATAAGAACACGGTGAATTCATTGTCCCAGGAAGGGGAAACTTTATTGACACATTCCTGGGGTCAGATACATCACATGATCACACTGACAGAACCACAGGCACATAGACACAGGCAACAGAGCATGCACAATGTCGGCACTAGTACAGTGTATATCCACCTTTCGA
This sequence comes from Schistocerca nitens, assembly GCF_023898315.1. Classification (NCBI taxonomy): domain Eukaryota; kingdom Metazoa; phylum Arthropoda; class Insecta; order Orthoptera; family Acrididae; genus Schistocerca; species Schistocerca nitens. The sequence goes on from NC_064623.1 coordinate 222,772,291, forward strand.
AACAATGCAGGCTGCTATTCTCCCATGGAGACGATCGTATAGATGCCGGATGTAGTCCTGTGGAACGGCTTGCCATGCCATTTCCACCTGGCGCCTCAGTTGGACCAGCGTTCGTGCTGGACGTGCAGACCGCGTGAGACGACGCTTCATCCAGTCCCAAACATGCTCAATGGGGGACAGATCCGGAGATCTTGCTGGCCAGGGTAAGTTGACTTACACCTTCTAGAGCACGTTGGGTGGCACGGGATACATGCGGACGTGCATTGTCCTGTTGGAACAGCAAGTTCCCTTGCCGGTCTAGGAATGGTAGAACGATGGGTTCGATGACGGTTTGGATGTACCGTGCACTATTCAGTGTCCCCTCGACGATCACCAGTGGTGTACGGCCAGTGTAGGAGATCACTCCCCACACCATGATGCCGGGTGTTGGCCCTGTATGCCTCGGTCGTATGCAGTCCTGATTGTGGCGCTCACCTGCACGGCGCCAAACACGCATACGACCATCATTGGCACCAAGGCAGAAGCGACTCTCATCGCTGAAGACGACACGTCTCCATTCGTCCCTCCATTCACGCCAGTCGCGACACCACTGGAGGCGGGCTGCACGATGTTGGGGCGTGAGCGGAAGACGGCCTAACGGTGTGCGGGACCGTAGCCCAGCTTCATGGAGACGGTTGCGAATGGTCCTCGCCGATACCCCAGGAGCAACAGTGTCCCTAATTTGCTGGGAAGTGGCGGTGCGGTCCCCTACGGCACTGCGTAGGATCCTACGGTCTTCGCATGCATCCGTGCGTCGCTGCGGTCCGGTCCCAGGTCGACGGGCACGTGCACCTTCCGCCGACCACTGGCGACAACATCGATGTACTGTGGAGACCTCACGCCCCACGTGTTGAGCAATTCGGCGGTACGTCCACCCGGCCTCCCGCATGCCCACTATACGCCCTCGCTCAAAGTCCGTCAACTGCACATACGGTTCACGTCCACGCTGTCGCGGCATGCTACCAGTGTTAAAGACTGCGTTGGAGCTCCGTATGCCACGGCAAACTGGCTGATACTGACGGCGGCGGTGCACAAATGCTGCGCAGCTAGTGCCATTCGACGGCCAACACCGCGGTTCCTGGTGTGTCCGCTGTGCCGTGCGTGTGATCATTGCTTGTACAGCCCTCTCGCAGTGTCCGGAGCAAGTATGGTGGGTCTGACACACCGGTGTCAATGTGTTCTTTTTTCCATTTCCGGGTGGTCAAAAAGTCAGTATAAATTTGAAAACTGAATAAATCACGGAATAATGTAGATAGAGAGGTACAAATTGACACACATGCTTGGAGTGACATGGGGTTTTATTAGAACCAAAAAAATACAAAAGTTCAAAAACTGTCCGACAGATGGCGCTTCATCTGATCATAATATCAATAATTAGCATAACAAAGTAAGACAAAGCAAAGATGATGTTCTTTACAGGAAATGCTCAATATGTCCACCATCATTCCTCAACAATAGCTGTAGTCGAGGAATAATGTTGTGAACAGCACTGTAAAGCATGTCCGGAGTTATGGTGAGGCACTGGCGTCGGATGTTGTCTTTCAGCATCCCTAGAGATGTCGGTCGATCACGATACACTTGCGACTTCAGGTAACCCCAAAGCCAATAATCGCACGGACTGAGGTCTGGGGACCTGGGAGGCCAAGCATGACGAAAGTGGCGGCTGAGCACAAGATTACCACCTAACGACGCGCGCGAGAGCTCTTTCTTGCGTCTAGCAATATGGGGTGTATTTTTTTTTTTGTTCTAATAGAACCCCATGTCATCCCAAGCATGTGTCTCGATTGTTACGTCTTCTGCGTCTAATGAAAGGAGTCATATGAGAAGGTCGGACTAACTGAAGTAAGGCAACACATTTTTTTCCGAAATGAGGTTGGTTTTATTTAGGATTTCAATACACCGTATTATTCCTGACTCTTTTGGCTACAAAACCGTACTTTACAACATAATCTCCTTTCTATGCGATGGGCCTACACCACTCTACTGGGAGGGCGAGTACGCCCGCACGGATCCACTCTAATGGTGGGCGTCAGAGCGAACGCCTGGCTGCACATAAAACCTGTCAGTGGTTGACATACTGCTTCCCGCAGAGTGCATCCTTCAGTGGACCGAACAGACGGTCCACTCTTTTGTTAGGCGGCGACGAACCTAACAGGCACATACCTTTGAGTACCTCAGCTGCTGGACGAGCGTGTCAGCACTACCAACAGAGACGTCCAGTTGAGCGGCGAGGCGTTTGACTGTGATCGATGGATCACCTCGAGTGAGAGTGTCCGCACGTTCAACACTGCGGGAGACACAGCTGTGTGCGGCCGGCCGGAATGCAGGCCAGGGGGTCGGACAGGTCTGCGCGGCATCGTTGCGATGATGAGAGACGCCCCCCCCCCCCCAACAACTCACTGTGCTTGTGTTCACTGCCAGTTCTCCAGAGGTATTCTGCGAGCACGTACAAATGTCTCTGGTTTTCTGGCAAAAGAAACTCAATGATAGCCTTATGCTCGAAGAACACTTCCATTATAGACACCATTTTGAAGGCTACGTATAGCTTCGCTACTCATCACAACTTCATGAAACTATAGGAACCGAAGTGGAAATATTCTACGATGTCACACGACAAATTCCACGTTTTATTAATCGAGACTGACGGAGAAAAAAAGCGTTGCACTATTTACTGGACGCCAATCGTGCATCACAGGGTGCACGCAGAGTAGCAATATCACTAACGAAAGAGGGAGGCAGAGATATTGCAGCGTCGATGGCACGGTTCCTTCAGATCTGAGGTACAGGCCTGTTGTGACTCACGCGGCCGCGCGGGATTAGCCGAGCAGTGTAGGGCGCTGCAGTAATGGACCGCGCGGCTGGTCCCGACGGAGGTTCGAGTCCTCCCTCGGGCATGGGTGTGTGTGTTTGTCCTTAGGATAATTTAGGTTAAGTAGTAGCTAAGCTTAGGGACTTAGCAGTTAAGTCCAATAAGATTTCACACACATTTGAACATTTTTTTTTTTTTACTCACGCGATCAGAACTGATGCACTATCAGTACAAGTATGCACCAAGCCAGTTTACATAATGCACATTTTTTCGTGAAAGTTATCGCAGTTAGCCAACTGCCAGTCTCGAGAAGGGACCCAAGTTTACAAGTCTACAAATCCATGAGTATATCATTGCAAATGGCTCAATCAGTCCCCCTCTTCAGACTGTGATGTTCTTAGTTGTGACAAGTCCAACGATGTGGACTTGACACTTTCCATTCAGTGGACCACCAGTGACGTGCGTGCAGCCGCTCGTCCAACATCGCCTCAGCGTGCAAACTTCTTGCTGCTTACCTTTGCTCTGGGCAGACTCTGCTGTTGTGAGCTGCCCCTTCTGCATGGGTAATCAGCTTGATCATCCACGCCTCGACTGCCCCATCTGGGCTGTAATGGCATCAGGTCGGTGGGATCAATGTGATGTCCCTGTCCCGCTGGGTCAGCGCTTTTGCACTGCCACTGCCTTCGCCACTAGGCCACCTGCTGCACCACGTGCTGGCTGTGGAGTCTTCTCTGGCTGAGTGTGCACTGCTTAGGTCTGCCTACCATCGGCACGACGGATGCACTTTGAGTAATAAATGAACGAGTTTCCACTGTTTCCCTGGCCTATCACCAGCATCTACCAAGCACCCATTCACCACTCTACTGCAACTCTTGTCTTGTGTGGTGATGTTGCGGCACCCTCATCACATTCTACCTTGTTCCGCCATCCAATGTAGAGGCATTCAACATAGTCGTTAAAATGCAAATCTTCCTCTTTCACCACAATCAACCCTATCTTACAGACTGACCAACAGTACAACCTCCTGGCACAGAGCGAGCCGCATGCCAGGTGTTTACATACTGAAACAATGCCACAGCGACTCGACAATGCCCCCACTGCCAAGAAGTGTGCGTGGTGTACTGAGTGTTCTAAAATGTCAGACTCGCTGGCTAGCGTGTGTTAACAAAATATTATGAATTCAGTAAGCACGCTACTCTTACGTATTGTAAAACACTTTCTGCTAAGTTGTTGATGGGAGGGAGGGGGATAGGCGAGGGGCTTATGAACCTGCTTGAGTGTGTGAGTGGTCGCTGGTTGTCAGTCAGGGTCATCACTGGCGCACATAGAGGCCACATTGTTGCCTTCACTACTGCTGCTGAGAAATTCTGCTGCCTCAGGCGCTCCGCATGCGAATATAACAGAGACAATTCAGCATTGCTGCAGACGCTAACAATGAAATGCGCAACATCACAGCACTACGATGAAATGCCTGTAATGGGTAATATCCAAGAAAGTGGTACTGAGGTTGTGAGTAATGCAGTGAGAAAATTACTGCGTTCTTTCTTAACTGTACTGTATGATGGAAAAGTAATAATTGTGTGAGAATAAGCCTAGGAAGTGTTCACTGCAGTAGATCTACACTTAATCCATTCACCTATTCTCTGGAAATAAAACGATTGTTTTACTATATGTTAGTATTCCTCAAGCTGGTGCACCTGCAAGTTTCATCTGTTACTGAATCGAAATGGTACATTCAATAATTAATAACGTATATTAGTTTCACAGTGTCTCACTATAGGTGTTTCCACCACCACACAAACTGCTTGTCTGTGCTGCCATCAACAAACCCATCAACCAGATGTTCTGGAAAAGAGATGCAAGAAACGGTTTCATTTCCATCTAGTTTCATTCACATTGATATCTGATGACAGTAACTAATTAATAATAGAAAACCTTAGGAGATTAGGTGTCGGTCTTAGCTATATTAGAAAATAGTCGATAGTTCATCAAAGTTTACCAGTAGTCAGCATGACTTAGCTATGACAAGCAAATTCTGTTAATTCGACCGAATAAATTGTTACAATATTAATTACTTACAAATTAGCACTGTAAAAAATCATTTATGAAATGTCACAGAATAATATGTTAATAAGTTGTAGTGGTCAACCACACTTTTTACTCACACTGCAGATGCCTCTGTTTTCGTTTCCGGCACATAGCGTACTTTCAAGAATGAATCCTGGTTCGAACTTCTGTTCGCATACTGCATTGGGAATAACCGTCACCACATTATACTGAAGAGTCTCAGAATGGTCCTCGACTGTAAAGAAAAAAAATCAGTCGTGTCGTATTCGTGTCTACGAATGTAAGCATGCAGTTACTGTGTCCTTCGGTACCAACACAAAATAAATAACTACGAGGTGCATTCAAGTTCTAAGGCCTCCGATTTTTTTTCTCCAGACTGGAAAGAGATAGAAACACGCGCATTGTTTTAAAATGAGGCCCCGTTCATTGTCAATACGTCCCAGAGATGGCAGCACCGTATGGCAGATGGAATTTTACCGCCAGCGGCGAGAATGAGAACTGTTTTAAATACTTAAAATGGCGACGTTTTCCTTACTTGAACAGCGTGCAATCATTCGTTTTCTGAATTTGCGTGGTGTGAAACCAATTGAAATTCATCGACAGTTGAAGGAGACATGTGGTGATGGAGTTATGGATGTGTCGAAAGTGCATTCGTGGGTGCGACAGTTTAATGAAGGCAGAACATCGTGTGACAACAAACCGAAACAACCTCGGGCTCGCACAAGCCGGTCTGACGACATGATCGACAAAGTGGAGAGAATTGTTTTGGGGGATCGCCGAATGAATGTTGAACAGATCGCCTCCAGAGTTGCCATTTCTGTGGGTTCTGTGCACACAATCCTGCATGACGACCTGAAAATGCGAAAAGTGTCATCCAGGTGGGTGCCACGAATGCTGACGGATGACCGCACGGCTGCCCGTGTGGCATGTTGCCGAGCAATGTTGACGCGCAACAACAGCATGAATGGGACTTTCTTTTCGTCGGTTGTGACAATGGATGAGACGTGGATGCCATTTTTCAATCCAGAAACAAAGCGCCAGTCAGCTCAATTGAAGCACACAGATTCACCACCACCAAACAAATTTCGGGTAACTGCCAGTGCCGAAAAAATGATGGTGTCCATGTTCTGGGACAGCGAGGGCGTAATCCTTACCCATTGCGTTCCAAAGGGCACTACGGTAACAGGTGCATCCTACGAAAATGTTTTGAAGAACAAATTCCTTCCTGCACTGCAACAAAAACGTCCAGGAAGGGCTGCGCGTGTGCTGTTTCTCCAAGACAACGCATCCGCACATCGAGCTAACGTTACGCAACAGTTTCTTCGTGATAACAACTTTGAAGTGATTCCTCATGCTCCCTACTCACCTGACCTGGCTCCTAGTGACTTTTGGCTATTTCCAACAATGAAAGACACTCTTCGTGGTCGCACATTCTCCAGCCGTGCTGCTTGCTATTGCCTCAGCGATTTTCCAGTGGTCAAAACAGACTCCTAAAGAAGCCTTCGCCGCTGCCATGGAATCATGGCGTCAGCGTTGTGAAAAATGTGTACGTCTGCAGGGTGATTACGTCGAGAAGTAACGCCAGTTTCATGGATTTCGGGTGAGTAATTAATTAGAAAAAAAATCGGAGGCCTTAGAACTTGAATGCACCTCATAATATCGGTTCCAAGGTACTCGCAGTGTAAGGATCTCTGAGTTGGGAATTGCTAAAAAACTAAACTCCACCCGGACAGGCCATGAAGGCCCAACGGTACCGACCGGCCGCCGTGTCATCCTCAGTCCACAGGCGTTACTGGATGCGGATATGGAGAGGCATGTGGTCAGCACACCACTCTCCCGACCGTATGTCAGTTTCCGAGACCGGAGACGTTACTTCTCAATCAAGTGGCTCCTCAGTTTCGCCTCACAAGGGCTGAGTGCATCCCGCTTGTCACTAGCGCTCGGCAGACCGGATGGTCACCTATCCAAGTGCTAGCCCAGCCCGACAGCGCTTAACTTCCGTAATCTGACGGGAACCGGTGTTACCACTGCGGCAAGGCCACAATAATAACTTTTACAATAATTTTTGAACGCTCTTGGAATGTTTACCAAGTTCAATTTGCACAACTTGTTTTATTATGCAGAGACTGAATCAGTTTGCGTGGCACACATGTTTGTGAACATCGTTACATAGTGACTATTCATTGATGCACGGACGCCACAGGAAAATTACTACGCTTTATTATCATGTATATAACGGAGGGAGCTGGCACCCCGTCTGCACACACAAGTCTCCTAATATTCCCGCAAATTCTGGGAAGGGACTATGAGCTCTTCATCACGTTCAGTCACATCCCAGATGTGTTCAATCGGGTTCAGATGCGACGAGTTGGGGAACCAGCACATCAATTGCAACTCGCCACTGGGTTCCTCGAACCACTCCATCACAATCCTCGCCTTGTTGCACGGCGCATTATCTTGCTGAAAACTGCCACTGCTGTCGGGAAACATGGTCGTCTTGAAGTGTTGTACATGGTCTGCAACCAGTGTACGACACTCCTTGGCTGTCAGGGTGCCCTGCACGAGCTCCACTGGACCCATGAGTGCCAACGTGAATGTTCTCCAGAGCATAATGAAGCCAGCTTGTCTCCATCCCACAAGACAGGTGTCAAGGAGCTGTTCAACAGACAAGGGATTCGCGCCCTCCCATCGGCATGACGCAGAAGGTATCAGGACTCATCAGACCGAGCAACGCTCTGCTATGGCCCATTTCAGTCGTAGTTGGTAATGTCGTGGTGTTAACATTGGCACATGCCTGGCTGGACAGGTGTGGAGGCCCTTCGTTTGGAGTGTATGGTGCACTGTGTGTTCAGACGCATTTTTATTTTGACCAGCACTGAAGTCTGATGTTGGTGCCACCGTAGGCCTGTCCTGCTTTACCAGTCTGCCCGACCTACGACATCCGACATCTATAACGAGGGGCGGCCGCCCACCCCCATGATGTCTGGACGTGGTTTTACCTTGGTTTCGCCACATGGTGAAGACACCACAGCATTCCCCGAACACCTAAAAGTCCTGCAGTGTCCGAGATGCTCGTGCTGAACGTCCGAGCGTCGTCATCAAAGCGCTGCGTTGCAGCCAGTTCTTCATCTTGGGAAATAAATGGAAGTCGCTTGGTGCAAGATAGGTCCTGTAGAGCGGATGAGGGAAAATTTCCCATTTGAATGAATTAAGGAGTTCTGTAGTGCAGCTTGCAATGTGAGGTTGGGCATTGTCGTGCAAAAAACAAAATTTTGCACGTCAACTTTCCTCGGCGTTTGTTTTGAACTTCTCATGTAAGGATGTGCAAAGTTTGACAGTACCGGGCAGAATTTATAGTTGCTCCGCGTTCGGGAAAATCAATAAGAATTACACCTTGCCTATCACAAAACACTGCCACCGTGAACTTCCTTGCTGACAAGGTCTGCAATCATTTTCTTGGTTTTTGGGGGGACCTTGTATGTCCCCACTCCATGGACTGTAATTTTGTCTCGCAATTAACGTGTTTCACCCGTGTCTCGTCACCGGTTACGATACGATCCAGTAATGAATCACCATGTTTGTGGCAGGCCCCCAGAAATGTCAACGTTGCCCCCTTTCGCTGTTCTTTATGGTGCTCTGTAAGAGTTTTCGGCACCCACCATGCACAAAATTTGTGTGAGCAGTGCGTGGCTCGTGGTCATGCCGTTTATTGCTTGTCATTGCGGTTATGGCATCTCGTTTCTTATTCGATTTACTGGCATCACTAAGTTGCTGGCTTGCCTGGTTGATCCTGTCAAAGGCACGATCAAAATCCACCGATACGAACGCCGCTCGCATGCGAAAAGCTTCCGTCAGGGAAATTACGTCACGGTATTCGCCTAGGATAGAATGGATGTTGCTCCGAACCCCTAGACAAGCCTGGTCTGGCGGTATCGTGTTGGATATTACAGTCTTGAGCCTTGCCACCAGCATTCGCACAAAGATCTTATAGTCAGTATTGAGCATTGTGAGCGGTCTAAATTGATGGGCGTTGACACCCGCTGTCGATTTCGGTATTGGTATAAGCAGTCCCGCAGTGAACGTCTGTGTCAGGTCTCCATAACTCATCATACAACAGCACCAACTGGGACATCATTAAATCCGCAAATTCGCGATGAAATTCGAGTGTCAACCCATCTGGCCCAGGGGATTTATGCACCACACCCTTCGTGAGTGCCCTCCGTATGTCATCTTCCGTTAGGGGTTCCAATGGCGCCTCTGCATCCGGACCATCCACCTCCGTTTGCATCTGTCGCAAAATTTCTCCTCCTGTCTGATTGTTCGTCGGCGTCCCAGTGAAAAGGAGGCGGTAATGCTCCAGAAACCCAGCAGCAATGTCCTGGTGTGACGTCAAGGGCCGACCATCGTCATCATGGAGCACTGCGATTACGCGCATGTCCCTTGGACACATGATGCATGCTAATACGTTCTCCACAGACGTTTTCCAAGCACCGAGCACGGATCGAAAGTCCCTCCAGTCGATGTCTCGTGATCGATAAAATGCAGGCCTGAATGCGATGGACTCCCGCTTGACGCTCGGGCGATGGGGCCCTGGAGGACAGGTCGCGGAGCACCATGTAATAATAGTCAAGTGTATCTCGGAGCCATTTCGTTTTTTCCTTGCCATACGTTCTGAGAGCTCTTCGTATCGCCGGTTTTGCACATTGCAGCCACCATGAAGGAACCGTACGGTGCAGCGGCAGACGGCGAGTGCATGTCTGCCACGATTCTTCGATTCGCTGGCGACATTCGAGATTCACCAATAAGGATGAATTAAGTTACCATGAACTACGACTCCGCCAGACCCGCTGCCGTGGGAGGGTTACCGTGCATAAATATGCAAGGTGATCCGTAAAAGCTGTGGGCCAACGTTCAGCAGCCAACACGTGATCCCTTAATCTGTCAGGAACATAAATCCGATCCAGCCTGCTCGCCGAGTGGCTAGTAAAATACGTGTAGCCCTCTCGCTGCCCATGGATCTTTTCCCACGTGTCCATTAGTGCCATATCCCTGCAGATCGTGTTCAATGCGTGGCAGGAGCTGAAATTAGGAGTTTGATCCTTCAGCGTGAGAACACAGTTAAAATCCCCACCTACCAAGATGTGGTCATACCTCCCATGGAATAGGAGCGCAATCCGAGTAGAATCGTGCACGCGCCTGTCGATTGTCAGATCCTGAGGGTGCATAGATGTTCACGAAACGAATGCTGTTCACGGTCATAGGCAAACCCCGAGCCGAAGGGAGGTAATCGAGGTCACACATCGGAATCGCTTCCCGGACTAGTATCGCTGTGCCACGTCCTCCATCGGGAGTCGGCGCTAGATAAGTGTTGTAACCACGCACGTCGGTAAAAGCAGCATTGCAGGTTTCCAGCACCAGCAGAATATCAACGTCTGTGGCGTAAATCATGTCCCGGAAAAGTTGCATCTTTGCAAGCGAACGTGCGGTCTTAATGTTCACTGTGCCCACCTTATATGCTTGGCCCGTTGTCGTTGTCATGCTCGTGTCATGTCATTGAGAACTCCAAGGGCGTTAGTTCACTATTCGTGCTCAGAGGGGTGCCCGCCAATGGGTTGCCCTCCGTTGTTTTCGTTCCGTGGTGTGCATCCTCTAAGTGAGCTGTCATCATTTGGGGGTGCCAATTCCTGTATGTCTTTGACTGGTTCCGCCCAGTCGCAGTGGTCATCAATGCCAGAAACGTCCTCTGATGTATTTCGATGTGGCTGCTGGGACACTGGTGTCCCTGATTCCTCCGTCGGCAGCGCTGTGTCAGTCGGTGTCAATGAAGAGGGACCGTCTGAAAGGCAGGGCATCCGGTCACCATCTGAAGGAATCCTGTGAGTGTTCCCTAAAAGCACGTGTTCCGTGTCCGACAGTTCTTCAGCTAGGATTATTTCCGTGTCGCCTAGGCTAGGGGGAGACGTGTCACCCGAACTATGGCGACGCTTTTTGCGGCGCTTCGGCGATCGCCGTTTGCGTGCCCTGCCCTCTGCTGCCACAGGCGACGCCTCACCGTGTTCGTCGATCGTTCGTTCGTCCGTTGCTGGCGCCACTGTCTCGACCTCTACTTCCACGCCGCATGCTACGTGTGAGTGTTCGGAAGGTTCCTCCCTCATCTGACGTGACGTGGGTCTAGGGGCATTCTCCGAGTCACCTCCATGCTCCCGTAACTCGGTCTGCTCTTGCATCAACACGTCCTTGTCACCACCCGAACTTGGCAACGCCTCCCGGCGGACCACCGACACGTACGTCATCGGCAGTTGCGTGGGAACTTCTCGCTGTGACATTTCTCCGTGTGGCAGTTCCACAACGCGGCGTTGTATGCACTCCGAGCGGATACGTCCTTCTCCACCACAACCACAACATGTGCGTGGCTGGCCATCGTAAATCACAACAGCTCGACATCATCCATTGTATAAATAAGAAGGGATATGTTTGTTAAGGACGATCCGCACCTGTCGGACGCCGTTTAGCACAGGATAGGTGCTAAAACTTGCCCAGCGTTCAGGCTTATGACTAAGTACCGTTCCATATGGTCGCAGCGATTCAGTAAAGATCGATTCTGGCACCTCAAACGGCAATTCAAAGATCCGATTGACCCTCACACCCAAGCCGGAAGGAGCTGCTGTTACATCGCTGATATGGCCATCAGAGTGTCGAAATTTAAATCCTCTTTGAGCAGCGGCGAGAGTTCTTTCACACGTAGCTTCATCGGTCTTCTTGACGTACACTGTACTGTTTACAATGGACAGGTGTATTCCAATTATGTCTGCAGCAGGTAAACGAACTTCTTCCCTCAAAAAACGCTCTATTTCGAAAGATTTTGGTCTGTCATATTCATTGTCGAACGTAAACTGGAGCGTAGTCTTTCCGAAATTGTGAGCCATGGCGATCGAGTCAGACAACAACACGCGCGAGTACCGGCGGTGTAAACACTCCCTCGTCCACGCGCGCCCGCGGCCGGGACAACAGGTCCGTGCCGCGCCACAGCCTAAAGCAGACTGTTTCCATCTGAGCTACCGAAGCACGACTCACGCCCCGTCCTCACAGCTTTACTTCTGCCAGTGCCTCGTCTCCTACCTTCCAAACTTCACAGAAGCTCTTCTGCGAACCTTGCAGAACTACCACTCCGCAAAGAAAGGATATTGCGGAGACATGGCTTAGCCACAGCCTGGGGAATGTTTCCAGAATGAGATTTTCACTCTACAGGGGAGTGTGCGCTGATATGAAACTTACTGTCAGATTAAAAACTGGTTGCTGGACCGAGATTCGAGTGCGAGTCTCGGTCGGCACACAGTTTTAATCTGCCAGGAAGTTTTAGAATAGATTATATTTTGGACACCACTGAACCAAAGATGTTACCTAAGTTGCAGAATCGACTGTAAGTAGGGGCACACGGAGAGCAGTAGCAGTTGCCATTGCACCCTGTCGTAGGTAGGATGTAAGTCTTAAAGCTATTAGCTACCTGGGAGAATTTAATTGTTGGTCTACTGACGCAGCAAAATACAGTTTTTATAAAATGAAGTGATGAATGGCTATAAGATAATCAAGAATGGAAGTGATACTGATCGTTGACACTGTTGATCACTGTCCCTGGCAATCAGAGAAGAGCACTGATTTCATACTGTAACTCCAAGGGAAAGCAACTGGAATAAATTTGTAAGGTAATAAAATTTTGTATATTTAGTTCTAAGTACGCAGCAACGCCATGTGGATTTAGCTGAATTTTACAATACTGACCCTTGAATGTAGGAACCAGGTATTTTCCATCGGGTTTAATGTATAGGTTGATCAGGCGCACCCAATTTGTAATATTTGGTGTGTTTTGTAATCCTGATACAGAGAAGTTAAATTTTGCAATTTTTTTGCCAAACGATGTCAGGCTTTTTTTCATGTAACAATACAATTGTTTTTAATTACGGCACTAAGTGAGAATTATAGAACAGTTGAGAATTTCACTGATTTTGAAGTCAATGTAAAATGCTTCATATCTTCTTTTGTGAAGCAGAAACTATTTTGAATACAGTTTTCAAGCTGAAGCATTTGGTCTTAGGATTTCCCATTATCAGTATCTCATCCTCTTCCATGTCACGTTTATTTGAACCCAATGACTATTTCTTTAAAGAACACATTTTTCAGTCAGAGATATAATAATGTGCCAGAATGAGAAAAGTGTTAATTTTCGTAACAGCTTCAATGCACTGCACAGCGCTGAGCCAATATTAAGTATTTTCACCAAACATTTGCAAGGTTTTTCATTTATCAACCAATCTATCGATATTATTTGTATGAAGTTATTTTACAGCTGGCATTGCACTTCACTGTGCAGAGATTAAATATTTTCTATGCCTACAGTGGAGAGGACAGAATACCAAGGATACATCTGTTGCAACTCGAGACCTAAGGAAAATATATTTCATTGTTTATTTGCACAGGGAATTTTGTCAGTTTCTTTAAACAGGGCCATAGAACTCGGTGCTCACCAGACTTTGTGATTTCAGAGATATAGATTTCAATATAGGCATTGCATATTGGTATTCCAGATTAAGTTGATTACTTTTTTTTGATTACAGTAAAACTGATTAAGCACACCATCTGCTCAACAACTCATCACACAGTAAATTTGCACGACACAAACATTATGAATTGCATGTTCATTGGGAACCAAAACCACAAATCCTTTTAAAAGAACGTTACAAGATTAAGAGGTGACAGGAAGGATGTCATATTAATATAAATAAGCATGCTGACAAGTCAAGACACTTCTGAGGAACTAGAGGACGATTATGTTAACATTGAAGGGACTGCATAATCGTAATGGGGGATTTGAATGCAGTGGCAGGAGATGGAAAAGAATGGGGAGTGGTTGGAAGATTTTTATGGAAAATAGAACGACAGAGGTGTTGGCTGGTTGTTTCTGCAGAGATAATAGTCTTGTGAATGGAAACACGTTCTTTGAACATCACAGAAGATGAAGATATACATGTATATCTAGGTTAAGCTAAGGAAAGGTACATAAATGATTGTATCATAATGGAGGATAGGTACAAAAACTGTGTTAAGAAATGTTGGAGTAGACATAGGTTGGACTATAGCTTGGTGAAGGCAGACTTGCAAATAAGGTTCAAAAGAGTAAGAAGGGAAACCAAGAGACAAATTTGAACTAGAAATACAAAAGGAAGAAGACAAATATGCTGAGTGGGAATGCACAGTTTCGTCAAAATGGGATAGAAGGTCCAATGAATAGAATGTGAACGAGAAATGGAAGAGGGTGGCCCAAAAGCTTAAAGTAGCTCCTGGAGAAGTTGGACAGCTGAGAGAGTGTGAGAGAATAATGTTAATAATGGGTAGCAATGACAGTGCAGGACGAGATGGAACAGAGAAGAAAATGGAAGATAATATTAACTGAAGAAGGGAAAAGAATGGACACAAATCTGAATAATGAATTAAGAAGAGAAACAGAACAGCCAAGGAAGACATGAATGAAAGTGAGATGTAAAGAAATGCTGCAACTAGAATGGGAAGGAAAATATGGAACAATGTATGGATTAGTTGCTGACATAGTCTCTGAAGCAAAGTAAAGCAGGACAAGTATGGATGTAGAAAGAAGTGATGGTAAATGGTATACAAACTGGATGAAGTGCTGGAAAGGTGACAAGGATACGTATAGTGCCTATATGAGACTGATTGAAAACCAAACGATACTGAATTAGACGTGGAGATGAGAGTTGTAGATGATGACAATGAATGCTGCATCTAGGAAGGAGAAGTAGAAAGGCCTTTGGGAGACATGAAGAATCATAAAGAAAGTAGAACTGATGGATTACCAGCAGAGTTAACTTAGCAATGTAGTAAGACATATGAAAAAGGTGAATGGCTAGTTGTCTTTCTCTTGGCGATAATGGTACTGACTGAGAAGAAACACATTGCCAAGAAATGTGGGGATTTTAGAATCATGATTTCTCATGCAGAAAAAGTTCTACTAAGATTGATAAATAGAAGACTTTGTGGGAGACTGGAAAAAATAGTTGCATAGGAACAGCATGAATTTAGAAGAGGGAAAGGTACAACAGGCGCTACTGAATTGTTGAGAAATATACATGCAAAATTCACTGAAAGTTGAAAAGAAGTTTATGCTGTTTTCATTGACTTCGAGAAATCCTTTACAGAGTATGGTGGTATAAATTAATGGACATTGTAAGGAAAAATGAAGTCGACTGGAGGGATTAATGGCTGATTAAGAATTTATATATAACACAGAAAATATGAGTACACATTGGGAGGGAAGCATAGTTGAAAGGGGAGAGTGGTACAGCTGTTGTTTCTCTCCAATATTGTTTAACATATATATTTGGAGCATGTTATTCAGAAATGTTTGAAACGAAAAAAGATGACTGGAAGTTGGCGGTAGAAGGATAAATTGCACCAGTGTGCGGATGATGTGGTGTTATTGGCAGAGTTTGACAGAACTATGACTGAATTAAATAAGAACCATGCGGAATTCAGAATAAGAAAAATATAAAATGTGGGATGATAATTGCAAGAACTTACTTTTCTGTTCATTTTACAATAATATCCTTAGCAACAACAAAGTTGGGACAGGAAGATACAGAAGACATCAGTGCTTTCAAATATCTGGGAGAAGGCATAATTACAGAAGACATAAGATGCAATAAGGATGGGGAAACAGGTATAGCAGTTACCAAGGAGACATTTGATAAGAAGAAGAAGCTTTTAGCTGAGGAAGAGACTAGCAAAGTGTTTTATGTGGAGGTTGGCCTTATAGGGAGCTGAGACATGGACAATGAGGAATGAGGATGAAACAAGATTAGAATAATTTGAAATGTAAATTTGAAGGACGATGGAAGAGATAAAATGGGTAGAAGAAAGTGAGAAATGAGGATGTGTTGAGAAGGGGGGGGGGGAGGAGAGATAAATTTTGAAGTAATCGGAAAGGGAAAACACATATGGCTGGGACACTGGAGAACAAGAGATTGTTTACTGATGGATCCTGTGGAACAAATGGTGGATGGAAGAAGAAGATGAAGAAGAAGAAGAGCACACACAAGATATCAGAAAGTGCATAGTGTAAGGATAGAAAATAATTATGAGAAAATGAAGAGGGTAGCAAATGACATGGCTACTAAGAGACCTGCCCTAGGACAGAACACTGACGATTATGAATCTAGATTCTTTACTACGCTATCTGTCAGACAAAAGCAAGCATTTACGACACTCTGGTGGCTTCAGTACAGATTTTCTAAAGCATTCTGGGATCCTGAGTGACTTTTGTGAAGCTCTAAGCAAGAAAATAACTGTTTACACAATAACAAATCCTCTCTCTGATCATGATACACACTTAGATAGGCTAAATAAGAGAGTGCCTACTGTTATACCTCAACGGAAATTAGTTACAATAATTAATGACTACAGGACACATGTTTTTTAGAATAGTTTACAAGAAATTTACCATGATGAAATTTATGATGGAATAATTTTTAACATAAAATTTAATCCATTCGATGATGAATATAGGAAATTAGCCAGACTGTAGCGCCTAGAACCGCACAGCTACTCTGGCTGGCGATCAAAAACTCAAGAGAGACTGAAATATGACATATTTAAACCCTTCTTTAAGGAAGGTGATAGGAGAGATGTCGATACCTATCAACCTGTTTCACTGCTGACAGCATTTCCCAAAATTTTTGAGAAGGCGATGTATTCTGTAATAGTGCCTCACCTGAGTAACAATAATACCTCCAGCACAGTTGCTAGACTCAGAACACCATTTACATGTTCATTCAAATTTACCAAATTCCACAAACATTAAATAAGACATTTGACTGTGAATCACAATATTCTCCTAGATAAACTAAAGTTTTATGGGCCTGATGGTACAGCCAACAAGTTGATAATGTCATATCACACCAAACGAATGCAGAATGTGGTATTTCGTAATTTAAGCAATTTGTCCAGGCACATTATTCTGACAGGTGGGAAATCAAATTTGAGGTTCCCTAAGGATAAGTCTTTGGTCCCCTGTTGTCCATCATATGTGAAAATATTCTTCCATCTAATATACAAGCAAAATTAATTCCTTTTGCAGTTGACCCAAATATACAGCAGCAGAAGAAATCGTAAACGGTGTTCTTAAATGTAGCATTGACTAGTTTTCTGCGAATGGTCCCAGCTTCAAGGGCACAGTATATTCAGTTGTGCATGTCTAGGGGTAGAATATTAATGATAAGTGTAATACATGATGAGGAAATAATGAACAGCATGGAAAATTCAAAATTCTTTGGTGTCCAATTGATGAGGATCTAAAATGGAAAAAGGACTTTTTTAAACTCTTAAAACACCTTAGTCCAGCCACATTTTCATTTATAATTGTTGGTGTTTTCATATTATTCATTCAATAATTTCGCATGGAATAATGTTTTAGGTTCACTCATCTTTAATGGAACAAGTGATTATTGCTCAGAAACGTGCTGTAAGCATACCGAGTGGTGCTCACCCCTGATCATTTTGTTGCAAACTTTTTAAGGAGGTGGACTTTCTGACTACTGCTACACATTGTATTTATATCCTTATAAATTTTTTTGTAAATAATCCAGTGCAGTTCAAAAGGAACAATGATGACATTATTGCAATACCAGAAGGAAAAAACATTCATTCCTCTATATTAAGCTTGTCTCGAGTACAAAAACGGGTGTTCAATGCTGCGACTAAAGTTGTTGATAACCTATCCAGTGATATAAAACATCTAATACACAGCAAAGTAAAATTGGAAAACAAACTTAAATAATTTCTTCTTGCAGCTCATGCTGTTTCATAGAAGAATTTCAACTGTTTTAACATGCAAAAGGTGATGGTTAGGAATGACAATGTCATATCTGCATATTTAATAACAATAATGAAAAAAGGAAAAACTATGCAACTGTCCAATATGTAGCCATATTTACAAATTAATTTGCGATGTGAAAGTAAATGGACTCATCCATATTACTATGAGTTATCATGCCAATGATCCATGGAACATGAAATTAACTGATTAATACCTCTCCCAAGCTAAGTAACCATCCAGTAAACCAGAACTTATTGTACTCACATGTCCAAATGACACAAATGCTCATCGCAAATATTCCTTGTGTCCCACCACCACTGCTGAAGATATCGCATCTATTTTTTTAGTAGTGTGCTGCAGAACATTTATCTCTTTGAACGACTACATAATTTCGAACAAAAAGTATTAACAACTCGATCTGCTTACCAAAGTAGTATCCATGTTACCTACTCTCTTCAATCATCCTGGTATTCTAGTCTGAAACTGGTGCCCAACAACACTTCTACCTAACACTCTATGGCACAACAACAGTTCAATATCCTATTAAAGAACATCCATTCGCTCTTAATTTGCATGATATCCCCTAACTCAATCCATTCATTTATCTTTCATTAAACATTCAGACTACTGCCCAGAACAATTTGCGTGTCACCCAACACTACACACATATTCCTAAACCTATAGCTCAAATGGGAGTTTCAGTGGGCCACCTCTGATATAACCTCATTTGCCCAACACACTTATTCAATCTTCATGTCAAGCACGTCATCTACATCACTTACCTCAAGAGTATGACAGTAACAGGTGCCACCGACTTTATCTGTCTAAAATACTCTGCTTCCAAAGCCTTCATTGTACACATTAACCAGATTGCACTGACATACATTATTGCCACAGCTGTTAACATGAGTAGATGATTCCTTGGCAAACTTGCCCAGTGGTGTCTGGTTATTATCACTATAAGAGCTGACCAGGTTCCCTTGCCCAATACAAATGACCTGAAATCAGCCCCCTCTGACACTATCCTCACCTCAACCAACCTTCTGAGATGACTGTCCCCAACGCAATTGCAAGTGATCACATTCCTATCCTTTTACCAATAGCTTGCACAACATCCAAAAAACATACTGCACACCATTGACCCTCCATTAATTTCACACAACTTTTCTCCAATACCAACACCATCAACACCCACAATGAAGGCTATAAAATTACTCTGTAAAAAGCGTATTCCAGAACTCACATGAGATACCCTTCACTGTCTATGTGCTCAAGACATGTCTCAAGCCACAAGTTGAACACACAAAAACATAGCAATCCCATGTACTAACAATTCATATAAACCACCATAGCGAACTGTTACTGCCACATGGGGTAACGTCATTGTGTGAGGTGCCTTGCCCCAGTTTGTGCGGTTCCCGCCATCAGAGGTTCGAGTCCTCCCTTGGGCATGGGTGTGTGTGTTATTCTTAGTGTAAGTTAGTTTAAGGTAGATTAAGTAGAGAGTAAACCTAGGGACTGATGACCTCAGCAGTTTCATCCTGTAGGAACTTACCACAAACTTACAAAAAATTTTCCAGACTATTACTGCAACTATTCACAGGACATATCTGTATCTACACTCACCTGGTGTGGGTCCCAAACACTAGAGCAGTACTCAACAATAGGTCACTCTGGTGTTCTTTACATGGTATCCTTTGTAGATGAGCTACTCTTTCATACCCTTCCAGCAACCCAAAGTCAGCCATTCACCTTCCCTAATATCAAACTTACATGGGCATTCCACGATACATTGCTTTGCGTACTCTTTAATACCCTTCCAGCAACCCAAAGTCAGCCATTCACCTTCCCTAATATCAAACTTACATGGGCATTCCACGATACATTGCTTTGCAGTGTTATGCCCAGATATTTAATAGAAATGACTGTGTCAAGTAGGACACAACTAACATTGCGTTCCGAATTTACAGGATTTTTCCCCTATTTATCTGCATTAGCTTACATTTTTCTAAATTTAGAGCAAGCTGCAATACATCACAGAATTAGAAATTCTCTCCAAGTCGTCCTCTATCCTCCAACCATTATTCAACAACGACACTTTGCCGTAAAGTACATCATCAGCGAAAAGTCGCTGCTGCCCAACCTATTGGCCATCATTTATGTATACAAAGTACCTTGGAACAAGTTTTCACATTTGGAGAAACATTAATTTTCTAGAGTAATTTTTGAAAAGGCCTGCAGAACCTAAAAAATGAATGGCAACATATACAAATACATGAAACTTATAGATCTTATAGACTTTTATAGTCATCCATGGACAATTTGTTCATTATTTTCTTATTGTGCACAGAAGGGCAAGACTGTACAGCACCGGTCACTGTACAAAATACGTTCTCTCCTTTGTTATCACCATTTTCTTGAGGCCTTGTTCCCGCTGCAATGTGTTAACTACAGAGGGTGGTCAGATGCCCCTCCTGCCACCAGGTTCTCTCCTGTGTTGTAATTCCAATTATTTCTAACCCATTGTCAACGCAAAATAATGATAAGGGGCTTCTTCTTGTAAACTTGGTGGCGTAATTGTAATTTTCCTAAGATGTAAGTTATGTTTCCTTGCATACAACATACTTGTAGCAACATCTTAATTTTACTCATAATTTTCTGATCTTTTTGGTGGCAAACGTATTAAATGCATTTACGTGCATAGGCATGAATCCCATGTCAGTTGTCAGATTTGCTTAAACATACAATCGCTCCATCGTTAACTGGAAGATGGAAATATACGCAGCTCACAATGACAAAAGAGACATGGGAAAGGACGTCTCACTAGTCCATCATACCTGAAATATGGTGAATCTGATTGTATTGATTACAGTACGTATCAGAGCAATTGTTCTAGTGGAAACATCGCAGACTACCTAACTACCAGAGTATAGGTTACTAAGTGCATGTAAGAAGCTATATTTTAATTAATAATGAAGTAATTAAAAGAGTCACGCTATATAAGTATCTGAGATACCATAAGAAAGATTGTTAAGAGATATTGTAACCTACATGTTCAAAACTAATGTGAATACACTAGTAAGCTGTTTTTACATCTTCACGTTCTATGCGGAAATTACACATTTTTGTATTTAAATGTGATTCATGTTGAAATCTTATTTTAAATCTGTTAGGGACAAAAAATGACTTGAAACATAAACTGAATGGAATGGATAATGTCTTAGAAAAAGGTAGCAGAACTAACTGAATTAAATCAGGCTATAACGAGGACTGCTGCCAGTCTGGAAATAGCAACAACAGCGTTTCTGAAAATAAGAAATTTGCTAACGTTGAGTGCCAAATTCAGTGTAATGAGCTCTTTTCTGAAGACATTAGTCAAGAATGTTGCCCTTTATGGAAGTGAAACGTGGAAGAAAAATAGCTGAGACAAGAATAGAATAGAACTGTAAGGTGTAAGTCCATTTTTTACCACCTTCCATGGGCAACAGGTAAGGTGACAGTCCTTTTTACCACCTTTCATGGACTTCTCCTCGGCGAGACGATTCGAATAATATGTCACACGGCATACTTTTGGCGTAACAGACGTAATTTGCATGTTACGTGATAATGAGAGTATATTTGGCTGCTTGGAATACGATACCAAATAATCCCTTGCTCCATTTGCATGTACATACATTTTGGTAGCAATGCAGACATGGAACCCAGACAAGGTGATGAGCTGTGACGCAACTTTTTCTTTAAAAGCCTTTTTTCAGACACTGTGTCTCAGGATAGGGATGGGTCATAAATATAACGGCCGTGACGGACGCAGCAAGGGTCTTGACAGAGCTGCTTAGCTTGTTTCGCCACAGAGAGTCCACAATGTGTTTACTACCTGAGGTGTCCCAAGGGAAAGGAAACTGCACAGTTCAGAGTAATTGGATAGGCAGCAGTTTTGCATGCACAGAACGGAATACGTAATTTAAATGGCTTGTGGCACTCACGTGAACAGTACATGATCTCTACACATACAAATGAATCTCATAGAACGCTCTCTAATTGGCGGAACAGTCTAAAACCTTCGAGTGGAGGGAGATCGCCCTGTTTTCGTCATTTCTTTATGGAGGTGGAGTTACCAGATATGACAATTGACAGTTCTTTTTAACGTTAATCGTATGGCTAGGGCCTCCCGTCGGGTGGGCCGTTCGCTGGGTGCTGGTCTTTCAATATGACGCCACTTCGGCGACCTGCAGTTGATGAGGTTGATAGGATTGTGATGAGGACAGCACAACACCCAGTCCCCGGGCAGAGAAAATTCCCCGACTCAGCTGGGAATCGAACCCAGGCCCAGAGGATTGACAATCCGTCACGCTGACCATTCAGGTACCAGGGGCGGACAGCACAATTGACAGTAATGTTTTGAGAGTGGCAGAAATAATTCCTGTACATAGCAGTTTGGTCGGCAGACTCCAACTTTGGAGCGTGGCAATGCTGTCCAGAGTCAGCGGAGAGGTAGCTCAATATATGCAATTTGCAGACAGGAAAGTACTCTCTCTCTCTCTCTCTCTCTCTTCACAACGTTGTGTTGATACATGGAGTGCTTTACTCTATGGTCACTTTCATCACAATGGACTCTAAATAGATTAGCATTAAATAAGATGAGAGTTTCGAATGTTCTAGAAGTGGAGACAGAAGAGTCATGTCACTCAATACGTTCTTCTCGGGTAAGGGCGTCACTGTGCACATCGCCCCACCAACCAGGCGAGTGTACGCGGCCATTACAGACAGACTGAAGAACTCGGTAAGCATCTGAGGTCATCAGTCCCCTAGAACTTATAACTACTT
Organism: Schistocerca nitens; assembly: GCF_023898315.1. Lineage (NCBI taxonomy): Eukaryota > Metazoa > Arthropoda > Insecta > Orthoptera > Acrididae > Schistocerca > Schistocerca nitens. The sequence continues at coordinate 222,794,913 of NC_064623.1, forward strand.
AAACCTAACTAACCTAAGGACATCACACACATCCATGCCAGGGGCAGGTTTCGAACCTGCGACCATAGTGGTCGCGCGGTTCCAGACTGAAGTGCCTAGAACCGCTCCGCCAAAGTCAAGAATATGCAGTGTAATGGGTTGACAGGCAGTACGGAGTACATATAGTTATCTGGCATCCCACACGTTCAGTGACACACTGTGTGGCAAAGATAAATTTTCGTCGCAATTGCACAGAATGCACATTACAAATGATGTCACAAGGGTGCCTGTTCATCCAGTTCCATTTTTAGTCTGGAGTACTATATTAAGCCCTCCTTCGTGTTGCGTTCACCCAAGCAAGAAAGTAATGCTGAATGTCAGTTAGGCATGGTTGTCTAGCTACGTTGACTGATGCTCTTTAATCATAATATATTTCAGAATACATTTCTGCAGAGTTTTTCTCTTTTATTACTTGTTTATTTTACCTAGAACTATTTGACACTTATATCAAGATTGACATGTCCTTTTTTAAATTTATTTTTCAGAAAAGTTTTCTATTCTGTATCATTTTCTAAACAAAATGATGATAAAAACAATTTAATAATACATGGGAATGGGTTGTTTTTCCAGAAATAGGCTACCTACTCTCATTACATTAAAGTACTTGATAGAGAAAGTCTTTCAGGAATGCTCAATTTACGTTCTTCTGATGTCTACCTAATTCCACGATTCGTGCTCCCCACCTGGCAGAGCCAGAGCACAAACACTTCTAGACACACTTGTTGCTGTTGTTGCTATTTTTGCGAGGCTAGTGATGGGGAGCAGACTGTAAGAATCGCCGGTACAGTACAGAAGATTTTGAAATGTGGTGCTACAGAAAAATTTTGAAGATTAGGTGGGTAGATTCGATTAAAGAGGAGCCATGGAATCGACAAGTGAAGAAAGGGCATTTGTGAAATAACTTGATTAAGAGGAGGGGTCAGTGATAGCAAAGGTTCTGATGCGATGGCGAATTGTGAATCTGTTAAAGAAAGAAAGGTTTAGGAGGGGCAAGTGCGAAAAAATTGTGGTGAGATATCATAACTTGGTTACTGTAAGCAGTTTCAAATAGGCATGGGTAGCAGTAGTTACACTGTGATGGGTAGGTTCACGCAGGATACGATGACTTGGAGGGCTCTATGAAACCTTTATTCGGAACAGAGATCACCACAAAACTGTCTTGTAAACTCAGATCAGTTACATTTTTGCAAACAGTGATCAAAACCAATAAAACTGATATTGTTCAATAGTTTCCTCTACTTGGCCTATTTTGCGCTTGAATCTGTTTCTCAGTCAAAAATAATGTTATTCAAACTGACATGTCAGTCTTGAATGATGTTTGTAGACACTGCTAACACGAAATAAAAACGAATGGAAGTGGTAGTTACTGCCAATCTCTCAAAGGAACTAGGTAAGTGTACCTGTAGATACTTGTTTTTCAATATTTTCAGAATGATAATGTGTCAGGCATGTTGGGTTGTTATGAAAGGGTGATTATTTTATTTCCATCAAACAGGGTCTCTGGACATTTCGTTATAAAAGTTTGGACGTGTAGAGGGGAGTGAGTTCATAATATTTTGAATGGGATCCCACGTCTGTAAACGTACCTTTTCTGTTCTACGACAGTTTCAATTAAGATGCGTAACATGTCAATGTCATGATAGATAGAGAAACATTTCAGAGTTGCTTGTCCTGGTTGCAGTGGGGTACATAGGATGAAATGTAGTCTACTACATCAGACAGTCACCTGATGTGGAGTTGTATGCAAAGCTTAATTTACAAAACTCTTGTAGAGACAGAGGAAGATCTACTGGCACAAGTTCTGGCCTCTGCTCTAGAATCTGAAGAGACACCGGGTGGGATGCTGAGTGTGTACAGGAATGTGCTTCAGAGGTACAATGTCTGTAACAACGTTGGTGGTCGCCACATCAGGCTGTAGTTGTAGTGAGTCAGTAGTGTTCTGTACATACAGATGCTGGATTCCTTTTTGTTCTGGAATATGATGTGTGTTAACACAAATAAAAGTGTTTAAGTGATAAATGAATATTTCGTTTATGTTTCCTTTCAAACTGTTGCCTAATAATCATACTGCGTTAGGCCCAATTCAGTTCTTCAAGATGAAGTGGATAGTTAAATATCTGAGTTGAAACCATCGTAGAACGGAAACGGTATGTTTCCAGACATGAGTTCCTATTCAAAATACGATGTACTCACTCCCCTCTACAAGTCATACAAGGCTGTAACGGGAATTTCCGAACACCCTGCACATGAAAGTAAAACGAGCAATATTCCCTTACACTAGTTATGTAATATTCACTAACCTAGCAATTCCATAAAAAGTGTGCTTGAGAGTATTCAACACTGGATAACGCTACTGATCGAAATGTGAATGTCTTCCTTAATGTGCAGATGGTCATTACTGAATTCCAGCTATATTTCGTTGCGTAATTAATGAGAAATGTCCAACAATGCCATGCCTTCGACGAAATGCCAAGGTATGTGAGAGGTTCTGAACCAAGGAAACAAACTTAATTCAGTACTGTATCACAAACTGAACTAAGTCAGTAACTTACAGTCACCCTTTCTTCCCCAGCCGCTGATCAAGGCACGTTTTCCCACGAAGGTGTCATTGACCTCGCTGAAGGAAGGTAACGTGATCAGCTTAATGAAACCTACAGGAAAAAATGTTGAATTATTTATACCGAGTGTATTTTACGTTTGCATTCTCCAAATCTCGAAAGCAGTATCATCTAACAAAGGATATACATTGAAATAACTTACCTTTGCTTTCCTCATGTTAGCTTGAAAAGAAGTCATAACCAACAATACTATGAGGTGGTAACACAGACGGTTACCAGAATAATAGTGGCGGGCGCTTGAAAATGTGTGCGTGCGTGTGCGCGCGCGTGTGTGTGTGTGTGTGTTGTTCTTAGCATAAGTGTAAGTCTAGGGACCGATGACCTCAGCAGTTTGGTCCCTTAGGAATTCACACACCTTTCACAATACATATGTACCGTTCCTTGTCAGATCACACCTGAAATGCGGTTATGTGTTCCTTTTCTCTTCCCTTTCATCGTCTTAGTGGTAAAGGAAGATGAATTAAGTCGAAAAGAACGGTCTATTGACACTTACGCAACACGTCGTTCTAGAGAAACACAATTAGCTCTTTACTCAAACGAAGTGTTGAACGCTATCGACAAGGAATTTAAAATTGATGCCGTATTTCTAGATATCTAGACGGCTTTTGAAACAATACTTCACTCGCGGCTTGTAATGAAATCACGTGCTTATGAAATATCGTCTCAGTTATGGGACTGCATTCACGATTTCGTGTCAGAGGGGTTACAGTAATAAATGGAAAGTCATCGATAAAACCGAAGGCGATTTCTGGCATTCTCCAAGGTAGTTCAGCGACTGTGTAAGATTATTTGCAGATGATATTGTCGTTCATCGTCTAGCAAATTCATCAAAATATCAAAACAAATTACAAAACGACTTAGAGAAGATATCTGTTCTTTGGTTGCTGTGATCTTCAGTCCAGAGACTGGTTTGATGCAGCTGTCCATGATACACTATCCTGTGCAAGCTACTTCATCTCCTAGTACCTACTGCAACCTACATCCTGAATCTGCTTAGTGTATCATTTCTTGGTCTCCCTTTACGATTTTTACCCTCCACGCTGCTTTCCAATACTAAATTGGTATTCCCTTGATGCCTCAGAACATGTCCTACCAACCGATCCCTTCTTCTAGTCAAGTTGTGCCACAAACTTCTGTTCTCCCCAATTCTATTCAGTATCTCCTCATTACTTATGTGATATACCCATCTAATCTTCAGTATTCTTCCGTAGCACCACATTTCGAAAGCTTCTATTCTCTTCTTGTCTAATCTATTTATCGGCCATGTTTCACTTCCATACATGGCTACATTTCATACAAATACTTTCACGAATGACTACCTAATGCGTAAATCTATAGTCGATGTTACCAAATTTCTCTTCTTCAGAAACGCTTTCCCTGCCATTGTCTACATTTTACATCCTATCTACTTCGACGATCATCAGTTTATTTTGCTCCCCAAATAGCAAATCTCATCTACTACTTTAAGTGTCTCATTTCCTAATCTAATTCCTTCAGCAGCACCTGATTTAAATCAACTACATTCCATTATCCTCGTTTTGCTTTTGTTGATGTTCATTTTGTATTATCCTTTCAAGACACTATCTATTCACTCAACTGCTCTTCCAGGTCCTTTGCTGTCTCTGACAGAATTACAATGTCATCGGCGAACCTAAAAGTTTTTATTTCTTCTCCATGGATTTTAATTCCTACTCCAAATTTTTCTTCCTTTACTGCTTGCTCAATATATAGATTGAGTAACATCGGGGCTAGGCTACAACCCTGTCTCACTCCCTTCCCAACCACTGCTTCCTTTTCATTCCCACCGACTCTTATAACTGCCATCCGGTTTCTGTACAAATTGTAAATAGTTTTAGCTTCCTGTATTTTACCCCTGCCACCTTCAGAATTTGAAAGAGAGTATTCTAGTCAACATTGTCAAAAGCTTTCTCTGAGTCTACAAATGCCAGAAACATAGGTTTCCCTTTCCTTAATCTGTCTTTAAGATAAGTCTTAGGGTCAGTATTGCCTCGTGTGTTCCAACATTTCTATGTAATCCAAATTGATCTTCCCTGAGGTCGGCTTCTACCAGTTTTTCCATTTCGTCAGTAAAGAATTCGTGTTAGATTTTGCATCTATGACTTATTAATTTGATAGTTCAGTGGTTTTCACAACTGTCAACATCCGCTTTCATTGGGATTGGAATTATTATATTCTTCTTGAAGTCTGAGGGTATTTCGCCTGTCTCATACAGGTTGCTTACCAGATGGTAGAGTTTTGTCAGGGCTCGCTCTCCGAAGGCAATCAGTAGTTCTAATGGAATGTTGTCTACTCTTGGGACCCCGTTTCGATTTAAGTCTTTCACTGCTCTGTCAAACTCTTCAGTTTGTATCACACCCCACATTTCATCTTGATCTACATCCTCTTGCATTTCCATAATATTGCCCTCAAGTACATTGCCATTATGTAGACCCTCTATATTCTCTTTCCACCATTCTGCCTTCCCTTCTTTGCTTAGAACTAGTTTTCCAACTGAGCTCTTGACATTCTTACAACTGGTTCCCTTTACTCCAAAGGTCTCTTTAATTTTCCTGTAGGCAGTATCCATCTTGCCCCTAGTGATACCTGCTTCTACATCCTTATATTTGTCCTCTAGCCGTTCCTGCTTAGCTATTTTGCACTTCCTGTCGATCTCACTTTTGAGACGTTTGTATTCCTTTTTGCCTGCTTTATTTACTGCATTTTTATACTGTCTCGTTTCATCAATTGAATTCAATATCTCTTCTGTTACCCAAGGATTTCTACTAGCCCTGGTCTTTTTACATACTTGATTCTCTGCTGCCTTCACTATTTCGTCTCTCAAAGCTATTCATTCTTCTTCTACTGCATTTCTTTTCCCCATTCTTCTCAATCGTTCCCTGATGCTCTCTCTCAAAACCTCTGGTTCCTTCAGTTTATCCAGGTCCCATCTCCTTAAATTACCACCTTTTTGCAGATTCTTCAGTTTTAATCTACAGTTCAGAACCAATAGATTGTGGTCAGAGTCCACATCTGCCCCTGGAAATGTTTTACAATTTAAAACCTGGTTCCTAAAACTCTGTCGTACCATTATATATCTGAATCCTTCCAGTGTCTCCCGGCTTCTACCACATATACAACCTTCTTCTCAAACCAAGTGTTAGCTGTGATTAAGTTATGCTCTGAGCAAAATTTTACCAGGTGACTTCCTCTTGTATTTCAGTCCCCCATGGCTATTAAATTTTCGTCTCCCTTCACTATCTGAATAATTTCTTTTATCTCATCATGCATTTCATCAATAATGTGTTCGCTAGGCTGTTTGTAGTAGCCTATCTGTGCTCCTATTTTTTATTCAGTATTCAACCTATTCCTGCACTACCCCTGGTTGATTTTGTATTTATCTCCCTGTATTCATCTGACCAGAAGTCTTGTTCCTTGTGCCGCTGAACTTCACTAATTCCCACTATATCCAACTTGAATCTATCCATTCCCCTTTTTAGATTTTCTAACCTACCTGCCCGATTACGAGGATCTAACATTCCACGCTCTGATCTGTAGAACACCAGTTTTCTTTCTCCTGATAACGACGTCCTCCTGAGTAGTCCCCACCCGGAGATCCAAAGGTGGACTATTTTACCTCCAGAATATTTTACCCAAGAGGATGCCATCATCATTTAACCATACAGTACAGCTGCATGCCATCGGGAAAGATTACGGCCGTAGTTTCCCCTTGCTTTCAGCCGTTCGCCAGATCAGTCAATCATCCAGACTGTTGCCCCTGCAACTACTTAAAAGGCTGCTGCCCCTCTTCAGGAACCAGAAGTTTGTCTGGCCTCTCAACAGATACCCCTCCGTTGTGGTTGTACCTATGGTATGGCTATCTGTACCGCTGACACAAGCAAGTCTCCCCACCAACGGCAAGGTCCGTGGTTCATGGGGGGGAAGATATGTGTGTGGTGGTTAAATTTGCAATTGACGCTAAATAATAAAAAGTTTGAGGTCATCCACACGGGTGCTAAAAGGAATCCATTAGACGTCGGTTACACGATAAATCAAATAAATCTCAAGGCTGTAAATTCAACTAAATACCTAGGAACTACAATTATGAACAACTTAATTTGGAAAGAAGAAATAGAAAACGGTGTGAGGAAGACTGCGTTTTATAGGTAGAGCACTTACACGTAGTAGATGCAACAGATGTAGTAAAGAGACTGCCTGCACTACGCCTGTCCGTCCTCTTTTTCTGTGTGCTGGGGAGTCTTACCAAATAGGATTGATGCAGTACATCGAGAAAGTTCAGATAAGGGAAATACGTTTTGTACTATCGAGAAATAGTGGAGAGAGAGTCACGGAAATGATATAGGATTTGGGGAAGACATCATTAAAATAAAGGCGTTTTTTTGTGGCAGCAGGGCGTTTTCACGAGATTTCAATCACCAAGTTTCTCCTCAAAATTCGAAAATATTTTGTTGGTGCCGACCTACATTGGGAGAAACGATTATCATAATAAAATAAAGAAAATCAGAGCTCTCACTGAAAGATGTAGGTGTTCGTTTTTTCTGCGCGCTGTTCGAGAGTGGAATAATAGATCATTATTGTGAAGGTAGTTCGACGAAACTTCTGCCAAGCGTTACGTGTAATTTGCAGAGCAGCGATACAGACGTAGCTGTATGCCGGCTCATGAAATAAGATTCTAAAGCACTTTTTTTGCATATATGGATGATGTGAGCCCAGACGAGTTCCATGAACGCTAAGAGGAAACCGAGTGCAGGAAACAGAAGGCAGCTGCTCATACAGAGACGGTATATTCTGTTGAGGGACTTTTTGAATGACTCACATAGAGTAATAAAACGCTGTGAGCTCATACGTCAAAGTGACAACGTGTTTTTTAGATACGAAGTCAATGAACTCCCGAGAGCCTGCTACGAATATTGTTGTCAGAGAGGAAATTGAATTTAAAAGTAATTTAACTGTTTGGTTGTCTGAAAACCCACTCACGTCCGAAATTGACCATAAAGAGAACAGAATTTGCGAAAAGATAAGAAGCAAGGCATCTTTGTGAGCTAGTTAGAATGTTATTGCCTAAAAAGAGGAAACTCGTAGGTTAAGTTGATGTGTTATTGGAAATGAAACAAGAAAATTATTCCTATTAATTACAAACAAAAGTTGTATAACGTAAATTTAGTTACTTAATTACTATAAAATTATTCCATCTCAATATTTTAATGTGCATCTTGATCCACAGTGTAAAGCAAACTGAAACTTCTTTTTCATTTCCGATAACAGTATTTATTGCTCATTGCACGTGTCTGATAAATAAATGTCTATTTCAATAGCCACGTAAGGTAGCCACGTGTGAGTTGCTAACAAATACACAATGTAAATAGCGGAACCCAGCGTAGAACGGAGCACTGGGGCGGAATCAGTGTCGACATTTTCAGGAGTCGAGGAGATGCTGCCACTTAGCAGCAATAAGTTGAACTATATCACCATGGTGCTCTTCAGCTAAGGCAGCCATGTATTTTCGTGTTGAGCGCCGATATGTGAGGTTTCCATTGTGTGATATTATGCTCCTGCCTTGGAATTGCTGATTATTTTTTAACAAAGATAATGTATACATACTTGTCTACTAAGGCAATGAACAATCCTGTCGATGTTATTTCCATCAAGTCGGTGTGTTTGAAGGCTTCAAACAATTTGCTCTTTCCCAGTCTATTCTGGTTAACATGCATTACAAAAAGATGGCTGGAAAGTTTAGAAATGTATTTATGGACGAATAGGAACTTGAGCAATGCTTCAAAACAATAAAACCTAGGTTGTTCGGTCTAACAATGAAAGACTTGCGTAGCTTAGCTACTCAGTTCGCTGTAAGAAATAGCATTGTCCACAGATTAAATATGAAACCGCAGGCGAAGATTGAGTTAACGGATTCGTTAAGAGACATCCTCTTTTACCTGTTCACTAACGCGAAGCAACATCTGATGCAAGAGCCATGGGCTTTAATAAAGCAGCTGGAGATACTTATGTTCATTTGTAACAAGTTTACTTGAGAAGCACAAAATAACGGCTTCTCAAATATTTAATTGCGATGAAACAGGCTCTCGGTGACCAATCAAAAATCATAGCTTGCCAGGGGAAACTTCAGGTCAGATCGTTACTATCCACAGAAAGGGTTGAAACTGCAACCTGCCTTATTTATAGGTGGTCAAGATGAGCTTAGATGCCACCGACGCTAATTTTTCGTAAAAAGAAGAAACAGAAGAATCCGAGCTACGATTGCCACAGGAAGTTGGACTGAGGTACGCACCAATGGATGAATTACAGCAGAGACATTTTTTCTGAAATTTTCTAAGGCATCAGAAACTTCCCAGTTCTTTTTATTTTCGATGGTCACTCAACACACACCAAGAACCTTGAAGTTATAGATTACGAGAGCGAGAATGGCATATCGTTGCTATGTCAGGCTATGAACAAGCTTAAGAAAGGATACAGGTGATGAATACTGTAATTAAAACTTTATACTCTCTTAAAACGAAATTAATGTAGAGCAAAAAAAAATTCTGCATTTCCGGTAGTTCTATACGTTTCTATAGCTCCTTGTCCTTACCATCCCATTCTGCCCAATGCCCAGGGGAGAACGGGGCGACTGACACACTTTCCCTTTCTGGAATATATAAGTTTCATTCTTTTGTTTGCCAATGATATTAATATATTTTTCTTTCTAAAATAGCACTAATTTCTCTTACAGCTAATACAAAGAGAGCAGTGTTGACGGAGAACTGCAGGAGGCTGGTTATTGGAGAGTACTGCCAGGTTGTTTGGACACTGTGTATGGTGTGGACAGCAGTAGGTCTACAGGAAAATTATATAAGAAGAAAGGCCATAAGAGGGGCAAGAAAGAGGAAGGGAGAGACAACAAGTGAGGTGAGAAATTTTTAAACATTTTCAAAAAATATTTGGTGAATTCAGAAAAGATATGAATAACGGTCTCACTCAATAATTAATGACAATAGATATTAAAGAGGTAACAGTGAATGATCCAGCAGCCAAACGAATTGTCAAAGAACTGGAGAAACAGAATGAAATCAAACATTTATGAAACCGATAGAAATATTTAATAAGGGAAATCAAAGTATTAAATGAGATCGCAGTACTAGTTGGATAAAGGTATTGCTGATGTGCAAACCTAGGTAATTAAAAACTGAAATAGAGTGAATTGTCTGTGGGCAATGTGAGTGCCACAAATGGTGAATTCAGCCATGAAATGAGAAAGCAGTAAGGCGGAATAGTTAAAAGTAATGATACTACACAAGTCTACAGTAGTTGTGGAGATGACGTTATATTATTGGGAAAACTTGAAGCACTCACAGCTAGCATCATTGTCAGTCAGATGAGGTGTGCTGATAGTCCTAATTCAGAAGGCGTGAATTCGAATGAGAGTCACGACTGTTGGGAGGAGTTTCGCTTTTAAATTGGCAATGATGCAGAAACTAATACTGTTTATCACTACCATGGTTGTAAAAAATGTCTTAAAAGTGAGACATTTAACAATAATAATAGAGAAACAATGAATGACCTTTATCAAACAGAAGTTCAGAAATACGAAGTGCAAGATATAATTTAGTAGAGATGTGGGAAGTCATTATTTGTATGCTATAGGCAAACATTGATTTTTAATTATTTACAGAGAATGTGTTACATACTGGTTCCAATATTCCATGGCGAATGGTATATGATGTATAGGTTCCAATAAACGTTGCCAACATGACAGGTGGGCCACTCCATATACGTATTTTTTGAAGCCATTAATGTAAACATAATTGACAAAATTTTCAATAAAATAGGCAATTTAAAAACTTTCACATATTTTTGCATTATAGTTAGAATACTTCTGAGAACAGGCTAGATTGAGTTACATTGTAATAGTAATTTTAGACTCTGATTGGGGGAGACGAGAGACATGTATGATGTAGTTTTGCATAAATAGCTTCGGTTGTTTCAATACTTTCGATCACAGGCCGGATGGGATACTACAGCGCAGTTTGCTCTTTTAATTTTAATGGTGACTAAAATTGTAGGTTATGATAGAAGGAGATTTGAGAGAGGTGGTATATTATGCAGTGTGTCCTCAAACAATTTAATGTATAGTGTGATTTCTGTGCATCATTTTAAACTACACATTGATTGGTTGGAAAAAGAGAAGGGAGGTGTATAAAGTACACAATTAGTCTGTACATAAATTATGTCAGCTGACACAATTTAAACCGGAAACAGTGAATACGTTTGATTTTCAAGTGAAGGTTACGTAATTTTTACTGCATATCTGGCACCATATTTGCACATCATTTTAATACTACATTCTGGTTTATTGGAAAAAAGAGGAGGAGGCGTACAAAGCACAGAGTTCATCTATTCCCACAATCTTGAGTTTTTAATATTGTAATATGGTTAGAGATGTAGGGGGAGACACTGTTAATTCCTAATGAAAACAATTGGTCTGTTACCTCCATACTGAACTTTTGTTTCATTTTTCAGTACTGCACTAGGTTTGGCTGGAGATAAGGGGGAGTGACTTTTAATTTCCCCTTAACGCAGTTGGGTTATTTCCACTATCTTACAATTTTAATATTGTGCTATGGCTCAGTAGAGATAAGGAGTACTGTACTGTGATTCGTTGCCGAAAGGGGGGGGGGGGGGGGGGATTTTTGATACTGCATTACAATTGGGTGGAGATAAGAGGTCCCGCATTGTGACTGATTGGAGATATGCGGCGGAGGACACGGTTTCATTTCGCACTTACACAATTGCGCAGTTTCTGCAACCCTGCAGTTTTCGTTTTTGTCTTTCATGTTTAATACTGCGCTACGTCTACGTTTATACTCTGCAGACCACTGTGAGGCGCATGGTAGAGGGTTTGTCTCATTGTTCCAGTTATTAGGGAGTGCAGGAAGAGTGATTGTTTCATTGCCTCTGTGTGTACAGTAATTATTCTAATATTGTCCTCACAATCGCTTTGTGAGCAGTACGTAGGGGGTTGTAGTATATTCCTAGAGAAATCATTTGTGCATTCTGACGGACTTGGGCAATTCCAACAGGACAATGCGACACCACATACGTCCAGAATTGCTACAGCGTGGCTCCAGGAAGACTCTTCTGAGCTTAAACACTAGCGCTGGTCACCACACTCTTGAATCTTTGTTAATAGACTTTTTCAGGATAGTCTCCGTCTATCTTCAAGAGTATTCCAGTTCATTTCCTTCAGTATCTCTGTGACACTCTCCCACAGATTAAACAAACCAGTGACCATTTGTGCTGCCCTTCTCTGCATACTTTCAATATCCCTTGATAGTCCTATATGGTACAGGTCCTACATTCTTGAGTAATATTCTAGAACCAGTCGCACAAGTGATTAGTAAGCAGTTTCCTTTGTACACTGTTTGCACTTCCCCAGTATTCTACCAATAAACTGAAGTCTACCACTTGCTTTATCCACGACAGAACCTGTGTGGTCACGCCATTTCATATCCCTACAAAGTGTTACATCCAGGTATTTAGACGAGTTGCCCTACTGCAACAGAGACTGACTAATATTATAGTCGTTGCCTACTACATTTTTTCGCTTTTTGAAGTGAAAATTTTACATTTCTGAACATTTAAAGCACGTTGACAGTCTCTGTACCACTTTGAAACCTTCTTAGGATCTCACTGAATATTTACACAGATTCTTTTAAATAGTATTTCATTATACACAGAAGCACCTAGGAAACTGGTATAAGCATGCGTATTCAAATACAGAGATATGCAAACAGGCAGAAAACGGCGCTGCTGGCGGCAACGCCTGTAGAAGACAAGAGTCTGGCACAGTTGTCAGATTGGTCACTGCTGCTACATTGGCAGGTTATTGAGATTTAATTGAATTTGAAACTGGAGTTACAGTCAGCACACGAGCGATGGGACACAGCGTCCTCCAGATAGCGATGAAGTGGGGGTTTTCCCATAGGATCATTTCACATGTGTTCCGTGAAAATCTGGAATCCGGTAAAAAATCAAACCTCCGACATCGCTGCGATCAGAAAAAAGTCATACAAGAAAGGTACCAACGACGTCTGAAGAGAATCGTTCAAGGTGGCAGAAGTGCAGTCCTTCCGCAACAAGTGTCAGTGTGCGAACCATTCGACGAAACATCATCGGTAAGACCCTCTCATGTAGCCTGGATGACTCCACGGCACAAAGCTTTCTGCCTTGGCTGGGTCCGTCAACACAAACACTGGACTGTTGATGACTGGGAACATGTTGCCTGTTCGGACGACTCTCGTTTCAAATTGTATCGAGGAGATGAACGTGTACGTGTATGCAGATAAGCTCATTAATCCCTGGATCCTGCATGTCAGCTGGGGACTGTTCAAGCTGATGGAGGCTCCGTAATGGCGTGGGGCGTGTGCAGTTTGAGTGATATGGGACCCCTGATACGTCTACATACAACTCTGACCCTCTGACAGGTGGCACGTACGTAAGCATCCAGTCCGATCACCTGCATCTATTCATGGCCGTTGTGCATTCTGACGGACTTGGGCAATTCCAACAGGACAATGCGACGCCACATGCGTCCAGAATTGCTACAGCGTGGCTCCAGGAACACTCTTCTGAGCTTGAACACTTCCGCTGGCCACCAGACTCCCCAGACATGGAGGTCATCGAACATATCTGAGACGACTTGCTACGTGATGTTCAGAAGAGATCTCCGATCCCTCATAATCTTACGGATTTATGGACAGCCCTGCAGGATTAATGATGTTAGCTCCCTCGAACACTACTACAGACTGTAGTCGAGTCATCGCCACGTCATGTTGTGGCTCTTCTGCATGATCCCGGGGTCCCTACACGATATTAGACAGATCTGTCAGTTTCTTTGGCTCTTCAGTGTGGATAACTGCATGAACTTCAAGAAGCCTGATTTTACTATTGATATTGTCTCCGAGGTCATTAGTATAAACATGAACCGTAAGGATCCCAACAGACTTCCCCTGGCACACTTAAAGTTGCTTTCACATCTGACAGTTAGTCTCCATCCAAGGTAACAAGTTGCGTCCTTCCTACCACAAAGTCTCAACGAAGTCATAAATTTCACTTGATGCCACATATGATCTTACTTTTGACAATAAGTGTAGGTATGGTACTGAGTCAAATGCTTCCCGGAAATCAAGAAATACAGAATCTACCTCATTGCCTTCATGCAAAGCTTATAGCACGTCATGCGAGAAAAGTTCTAGTTGGCTTTCACATAATCGATGTTTCTGAAACCCATGCTGGTTGGCACTGATGTGGTCATTCTGTTCAAGATATCTGATTATTTTTGACTTCAGAATATATTGTAGGATTCCATCACCAGTTGATATCAGTGACATTGGACGGTAGTTTTGTGCATTACTTCTACTAACCTCTTTGTAGGCAGGTATGACCTGTGCCTCTTTTCAGGGACGAAGCTTTTTTTTTTTCTACTGATATATGATATGTTATAGTCAGATGAGGGGCCAACTTGGCTGCAAATTCAGTGTAGAATCTGAGAGGGATTCCCTCCAATCCTGGAGCTTTTTTCAATTTTAACGATTTCAGCAGCTTCTCAACACCACTGACACTAGTACTTCTTTCATTCACCTTTTCAGTGGTACGAGGATCAAACTGGGCAATTCTCCTGAGTTTTCCCTTGTAAAAGAACACTTTAAAACGAAGTTAAACATTTCAACTTCTGCTTTGCTACCTTCAATTTCAGTTCCTTCTCGTTCACTAGGCACTTCAAAAATGGCTCTGAGCACTCTGGGACTTGACATCTATGGTCATCAGTCCCCTAGAACTTACAACTACTTAAACCTAACTAACCTAAGGACATCACACACATCCATGCCCGAGGCAGGATTCTAATCTGCTACCGTAGCGGTCGCGCGGTTCCAGACTGAAGCGCCTAGAACCGCTCGGCCACACCGGCCGGCCACTAGGGACTTGACACTAACTTTGGTGTCATGGACAGCCTTTACATATGACCAGAATTTCCTTGCGTTCTGTGAAAGATCACTTGATAATATTCTGCCACGGTAGTCACCATAGGCGTCACACATTGGTCTATTGAAAGCCAAACGCATTTCACTGAGCATCTGTCAATCTATAACTCTACGTTTTGTTTTACACCTACTATGCAGTAATTTCTGTTCTTAAAGAATTTGCTTTACAGTGACTGTATACCAGTGAGGGTTATTCCCAATATGAACTGTTCTACTGTCACATGTATATCAAGAGCATGTTCAACTACTCATTTAAACTTTAGCCAGAGTTCCTCTGCATGTTCCTGCCCTGTGCTGAAAGTTTGAAGTTCCTTATACAGATATGACACTGCTGACGTTTTTATCTAGTTTATTGAACGTTTATATCTTTCTACATGTTTTAATTGTCCTTGTACTTTGGTAATTATTGTTGACACAACTGTGTCGTGGTTATGATACCAGTTTCGATGTGTACATCCTCTAAGAGTTCATGTCTATTTTTTGCCATTAGATCCAATATATCTCCATAATGAGTTTTAGGCAGGTTTCAGAGAAGGCATTTAGTAATGTTTGACAGAATGTCTTAAGACGCCCACAACTAACAGAACCGTAATTTTACAAATTAATTGTGGCATGATTAAAGTATGTGCCGTGGATGACAGTGTGATTGGGGGACTTATGTACAAGTGAACTGAGGTTTTCTCTATAGTTTTCGGTTATGTCAGGAGATGAATCTGGTGGGTGATAGAAGGATCTAATTATTACTTTATGTCCACACTTGATGCTGATACATAAATTTTCCCCAAAAACCTCACTGATATAAATTTCAGGTTTCAATCAGCCTTCTGAACCTAGTATTATGAGAGCTTTACTGCTTTTCATGAGCGCTTGAAACTCTGGCACTTCGTTGCGGATGCATCGGCAGTTCACCATTAGGATTTTAATATTCTCCCCTGTAAGTGGCATTGCTTCCGATCTTACACTAATAGTTATGGTTTTCTTACAGCTATCGTTATCTGGGTTGGAATGGAGAATCGGCTAATCCAAAAAGCCTTGTTTACAATTGATACATAGTCAGCTACCTGAGTAGCAGAATCTGATGTGTAGTGCACACCAGACCCGTTTAGGGGGACCCTACAGTTCTGAACCCTATGGCGCAAGTCCAGGAAGTCTCAGCCAAGCTTTTCACAGAACTTTCAAAGTCTCTGCTTCAGTCCTTCCACTCTGCTCACTACCAACGTGCCACAATCAGTACTGGAGACAATGCTGCAAATTGTGACCTTCGTTGAAAGTCCATACACAAGGTTGGTCTTCTCAACCTTGTCTGTCATTCGCAGGAATGACCCAAGAATGGCCTCAGAGCCCAGACGAGAGGCATAATTTATTCCAATATGCCCCACAGTCTGCAGTTGGTTGCACCCTTTTCCCTCAGTGGCTACTGGATTTGTGTCTTCAGCATGTTGAATGAGGCCAAAAGGCATACACACAGAGTGCACCTGGCGTCCTTCCCGTCCCTTGCTGCCATCATTCGCTGTATGTTCGACCTACCGGCGATTAATAGACCCTGCCCTTATGCGTTTGCCTCTTCCCAACACAGGACAAAACAGGTTTCCCCAAAATAGTTGAAGTGGGTCGTACTGTCTACGATTCGTTGGAAATCACGAAGGGTCTTGACTTCCCACTTATAAAGTTGATGTCAATGTTGATGTCAGTGGTTCAAGATCATCAATGATATCATGCGTGATTTATAAATAAGGCCAACGACCAATTTCCAGGTCAAGTAGGGTGTCTGGGAGATTCTACCTGTGTCAGAATGCTTGTAGTTACAATATCCTGGTAGCCAATTGGCTGGTTGGATGGTTTAAGGGGGCAGAGGCACCAAACTGCTTGGCTATCGGTCCCCCTGCAGCTGGAATGTTGCACAAGTTGTCGATGTCACAGCTGGGTGCAAGATAGGCAAACAAGGTGAAATCAACGCGTGTGGTCCACAGTCATTTCCAGGGTAGCTCAAGGCAATGTACAATTTAACTCTGTCATTCGAGCACTTGGGTTATGTCATGGCACCTTGTCTCGTGTATGCTGTGAGAACTTACGTATGAGGGCCAGTAACTCAATGATGACAGTGCTTGGCCTCAACCATTGCAGACTGTAACAGCGAAAATATGCGACACAATACAGCAAATCACTCGTGAAAAGAGCTACAACTAGTGAACAACTTTGCAATTCATATCACTTATTTGCTGCGTTGTAGAATGTATCTTTCCAGTCCTTGAACTGCGATCCAGTTCACAAGAATCTTCTCATAGATTTGGGAGGAGGGTGAAAGAATACCATCAATGGATTTCAAAGACGCAGTAACAGGTCGGTTGAAGTGGTGGTACACTCCAGTGGCAGTAAACCCATGGAAACGATATCAGGTGCTCTCTTCTGTCTATTAACTGGGCGCTACATAGGTTGTAAAGGGAGGTATTATTGTCTGGTAGTTTTTACTTTGGATGAAGTACAGATCTTTATTTGGTTCCACATCGTCTCTCATCAGTGAAATATTAGAAATATTATAAAACCTATTATATCCTCATGGAAGTTCACTAGTTGTGGAATGGTCTGATATATCTGCTGACATACACCCAATCAAGAACGCTTAGGGTTGGAAGAAACTTGCAGTGCAATATCACAGGAACTTCCTTCACACACCAGATGATCCCAGGAGAGCCCACATCAAGGAGTGATACAGGTTTCAACAGCAACTCCTTGACTACCTTGTGGATAGGCCTAGCATATTACAGTGCACAGCGTAGAACAAGACATTATTGAATGTAGTTCAGCAGCGACGATGATTTCACAGACACAAAAGAAAAGTGCATACCTGTAGATTCTTCCATGATTTACAGTCTTCAGATATGCACCCATGTTAGGTGCTACATTTATTCTAAAGTCATCCAGTCTTCACCCATTGTTGAACAATCAGTTAATTTCTACAAAACAGATTAAAAATAAACTGAATAAACAAAGAACTGAAAGAAAAGCAACTATGTATCATATTACACGGTGCAGTCACATTAACATAAACACCTATCGAAATACTGCTGCTTCTTTGGATCACGAACGTACACAGCGAGCTGTGTGACATGTTGCATTGCCCTGCTGGTAGGTACCATCGGTTGAGGAAAAAGGAACTGCATGTAGTGGTGGACATGGCTCCCAAAGATAGAAGCATGATTGTGTTGGTCCATTGGGTCTTCCAGAATGTCGAGATCACCCAGTTGTTGTTGTTGTTGTGGTCTTCAGTCCTGAGACTGGTTTGATGCAGCTCTCCATGCTACTCTATCCTGTGCAAGCTTCTTCATCTCCCAGTACCTACTGCAACCTACATCCTTCTGAATCTGCTTAGTGTATTCATCTCTTGGTCTCCCTCTACGATTTTTACCCTCCACGCTGCCCTCCAATGCTAAATTTGTGATCCCTTGATGCCCAGTTAATGCCGCAAAAACTCTCCTAAGGCCATAACACTCTGTTCTATGGCCAGACCCTTCTGCCGATTGTTGCAGGGTGTTTACTTTCAGACGTTTCACGCTGTACAGCTCAACTGCCATATATCTCAGCAAATTCCAGCCTCTGTCACCAATGAAGAGCAGGCAGCATGGCTGCATGAACCAGTCGTCTGCTGCAGAGACCCATATATATAGCAACATTCGCTGAACGGTTATTGAGGAGATACTGTTGCTAGCCCCTTGGTTTATCTGGGTCGCCAGTTGGTCAACACATGCACATATATTTGCCGCAGTCATCGTTCGTATATGGTCCATGGTGCACAGCAGAAGCCTTACGATCAATTTTGGATAGCGCCATTATGCCATGCATGTTGCACTTTAACAATGGTGGCATGTGAACAGTTAACAAAGTTGGCCATTTCGGAAATGCTTCCAATCTTGTCCCAAAAAGCAATGATGAAGCCGTTTTGGATGTCAGGTAAATCGCTGTTTCTCCATTATGACACCTGCGCCTGGTGCGCTGTCAATCTCCCCCCCCCCCCCCCCTCACTCAAAACTCTTTATATACCCTCCACTGCTAATATTGCCATCTGAATGTGTGAGTGGTTATTGCACTTTGACGTTGAACATAGGTGACGCCCACATTAATGTGACTGAACTGTGTAAAAAGAAACTGTAGGTTTCAGACTGCACACACTGCTTTGCCAGACTGCAGCACATGACTTGCGCTACTGTCTCTCTCGCTCTCTCTCTTTCTCTCTCTGTCACTTTATCTATGTATGTATGTCGCTCTCTCTATGAAGTAAGAGTGCTACTCTACTTTTACACTACTTACTGCTGAGAGGAGCTTTCTCGGGCAGGAATATAACAGCCACATTATGGCTCAAATAGCCCTCCGTTTTGTAGTCCAGGTGGGCTACAGCCCAGTGCGCAACCACGATCCAGGATGTGGTCTCGTTCTTATCCCGATGAACGCTTCCCAGTTTAACGGTAAACTTCTTACGTCTGCAAGAATAAATGTATTTTCAGTTGCAAAGCAGACAGGCGATGCCAATAATTTTTGCGTATAGCTAATGGTAATCAACGCCACGAACATTACAGAGCAGAATGGAACACAGCTTCTCTCTAAAGCTGTAATAAGGTGCCTTTTCATATGTCTAAAGACACGCACAAATACAATCTTATCTATCTGACTACAAATAATATATTGTCTATGACTCAGTTAGGATTTTAAATGATTACAAAATAGATAATGGCTATTTACACATTGTATTTGAAAGAACATCACAAACATTTCTGGGCAAGGTGAAGGAATAAACAGGTTGGAGGAGACTGTAAAATGAAGAAATATACGATATGATGAACCGGTGTAATGCAGTACAAAAAGTAAAAGTTGAGCTACTACAGTGGGCTGAGGATATTGTGAGATGACCGACGGTGCTATTTCAAAAGTAATACTGGTAGCAAGGTCAGAGCGAAAGAGGCCCTTGCAAAGATTCTGATCAACACCGGAGGATATGCTACAGACAGACCTGCAGCAGATATGATTCAGAGGAAACTGGATGGGAGCTGCACATGACAGCATCTTCCAACGGGCGAGGGTGGGAGGCCAGTTTGTGAAACCGGTGCATGATCTGGAAGGTCCCTTACCGCTCGTTAAACAAATAATGAGTACCAGAGGGTTATAATTAAGATGTAGCTACTCCTGGAGGTCCGGAGTGGTCTGTAATTATCGTGTGGCAGCGAGACTTTGTAGATATGCTAGCGCGTAAATGCGGAACCGGTTTACGCTGGAAAAAAATGTTTTAATTTCGACCACCACGTGCAAATCTGGCGATGTACACGGTTTGTATGGCGGTATGTCATCCACGCTCTCATTTGACAAGCCATGACGTCAGTGCACGGTACGACTATCGAGAAGAGAATCCGTACGCTTTGAGTGAAACTGTTTTATGTCAACAACACCTGCTACTGGGCTACATTGAGAAAGTATCACTGACTCAAAGATCTGAGGAGACGCCCAATGTCATTAAATGGTTTAATGACATCGATAGGAAAATTCGGAAGCACGGGTGAACTTGGTATGTCACCTGAAAGATGAAGGTGTCCTATCCCGGTGGAAGTTATTGACGAGGTTGCTGTTGCTGTAACTGAACGTCCAGGATGTACCATGGCTAGTGTTAGTGCCCGTGTTGTGTCACGAGAATTGTCCATCTCATGGTCAACAGTACGGAAAGTTTTGCGGTCTGTTTTAAACTGGATCTCCTACAAGATACAGACTGTGTAGAAACTGGAACCTCATGATGTGCAGCATCGTTCTGAATTGGCTCTTTGGTTTTTCGCACGGAACGAAGTTCATGAGATGTGGCCAGGAAATATTTTATGAAATGACGAGTCAGATTTTACATTGAATACAGCGAATACACAGGATTGCCGCATTTGGATTACCGTTCAACTGGGTGTTGTGCATGAGTAGCTATTGCACTTGCTGTATGTGACTCTATGGCATGGATTGACAAGCAGCTTTATTCTTGGCCCATTCTTCTTAGAAGACAAGGCACCCAGAGGGTCTGTCAAGTGAACCATCACGTCTGTATGTTCTGGAAACCTACTTGTACAGCATGTCATTGTTCCTTTGCAGAATCACAACTGTGTGGATACCCTGTTTTCTTGCGACACCACAGAGCGAGGTGGGGCCGTGTTAGCACACTGGTCTCGCATTCGGGAGGAAGGTTCAAACCCGCGTCCAGCAGTCCTGATGTAGGTTTTCCATAATTTCCCTACTTCGTTTCAGACAAATGCGCGGATGGTCCCCTTTAAAGACTATGGCTGTCTTCCTTCCCCTTCCATCCTTAATCCGATGCGACCGATGACCTCGCTGTTTGGTCCTCCTCCCCCCCCCCCCCCCCCCCCCCATCAACCAACCAAGCATGCAAGATTGGGCAACACTTCATTCCGCTGCTCAGTGCAACCTTCAAACAAACGTGTTGTCTCCAGAACTTTTCCAGATGCATGGCCTGCAAGATCACCTGATATGGATCCATGAGACTGGATATCTAAAACCTAAAAGATCGTTACTGCTGCCTGTTCTGAAGGCCAGTTTACAGGGACACGTTGCTCAGCTTTCACCAGAACTGCTCTGTGAGCAACTGTTGATCATGTTGTCTTATAGATGGAGTACCCTGTTGTCGTTTCTGGTGCTTGTATTGAACAAATATTGTAAGTGGTGGTTATAAATAATATCAACGTTAGACCTTTCTCGCTTGTTTGACCTTTTCTGTCCGCACCCCATTCCTAATATGTTACACATGGAAACATTTCTGTACTTTTTTTTACACCTGGTAGCTGAAACTGGAACTAATTTTTATCCAGCATAAATCGGTTCTCCGTTAATGCATTATAGTATCTACCAAGTTTCACTGCCATGTGATAATTACAGCCCACACTGGACCTCTGTGTGTAGCTGCAGTTCAATTATAACCACTTAGTGTGTAGACATTTAGCGAGATCTTACCTAATTCAGTGGCCAATTTTGGTTACTGGTGTATTTTATGGTCTTTCAAAGGCAACTGACGAAGGAAATTACAATAAGCTTTTAAGTAAGTTAAAACATTTTAGTGTAACAGGAAGTAGTGGAAAGTGGTTGGTATTGTATCTCTTTGATACGAAATGCAGTGTGTCATTAGGAATGAGTCTTGTATTAAGATTTTAGGCATGATACAACTGAGACTTTATTACATGCCACCATTACTTTTTCTCAAGTGTATCACTGACATTCCGACAGGTCAAATTTGTTTTGTTTCCAGTTGATACAAACATTTCAGTAAAGTGCCAATCGGTTAATGAAATGTAGAAGCGAGGCATGTTCAGCATGGTCAGTTACAGCTGCAGAAACTTCAACCTCCGTGGGACTGACCCACCTCCCTATCCGTGCTGCACCACCTAATTCACCTCATTCTTCAAAATTCTTCAGCAGATGCTTTATCCCATTTATTGATATGAGACCTCTTCACAGCTGTTTCTGTTGCCAGTATTCCCCCGATGCAGTGCTGCTGTTGCTGCCATTCTGATAGAACTATTTTACCAGCAGTGCATGGACTCTGCTGTCAATAGTCATTGCGTTTGGTATGGAAAACTTCAATCTTCTTAACCCTTTACACAAAAACTCTCTTCATAAAAGAAATCAACTTACAGGAACAAGTGACAAGCAGCAGGCTTACATCAAGGCAGGAGGAAACATGTCACAGTCGGACTGCTTATTTTGACGTTGTGGCAAAAAGTGGAAGTATAATTTCTTACAGCACACTCTGTGAGTGCTCTGATTTATGAACATACCATCGATGTTTCAGCATCCTGCAAGTATGAAGGAACCTTCCATCGTATTTCTGAATATCTGCAATATTGTACCTATCTGCTGACACTGGATATGCATTTTCGAAGGAACTTTGCATTCTATTTCTGAATAACACAGACACTGCTTCTGTAAAGTTTGGAAGGTAGGAGACGAGGTACTGGCAGAAGTGAGGCTGTGAGGACGGGGCGTGAGTCGTGCTTCGGTAGCTCAGATGGTAGAGCTCTTGCCCGAGAAAGGCAAAGGTCCCGAGTTAGAGTCTCGGTCTCGCACACAGTTTTAATCTGCCAGGAAGTTACAGGAAAGACGTATTTTAAAGATTGTTACACAGAAATAAGTAATCAGTATTCAGCTAATGGAAACAAGTGATAAAAATTTGAGTCTTGCGTGGGTGACACATAGAAAAAAAGAGCACATGGAAGCTTTTTACTTTCTTTCTTGTAATACAATCTTTACAGGAGAGTTTTTCGTTTGAATTTAATTTTTTCCGTCACGGCACTGTAGTTTAACTTTCAATGTTAGGTGAGATAACTTTTCCTTTTAGGACCAACACTATTTGATGAAAATCAAGTTTAGGGATATAATGTGCCAAAATCAAGCTCCAAAGCAGGATTGGTGGTGGTGGTTAGTGTTTAACGTCCCGTCGACAACGAGGTCATTAGAGACGGAGTGCAAGCTCGGGTTAGGGAAGGATTGGGAAGGAAATCGGCCGTGCCCTTTCAAAGGAACCATCCCGGCATTTGCCTGAAACGATTTAGGGAAATCACGCAAAACCTAAATCAGGATGGCTGGAGACGGGATTGAACCGTCGTCCTCCCGAATGCGAGTCCAGTGTGCTAACCACTGCGCCACCTCGCTCGGTCCCAAAGCAGGAGAAAGAACAGTTGAGATAAATAAGTCTTTTCATTCTGCTTAGTGTTCTTGAGAAATTTAATTTTTGATGTGACAGTTTGTATTTAGGTTTTGCAGCCATGTACCTGATGTTGATGGTTTTGAAGAAGTAAGATGAAACATACAGAGGTTGATGAATAATATGGGGCACTGAGGGATGCTCACATAAGAAAAATAAAGTAGAGAAGTTGTCTTAGTACTTATTGAAATATGAACAAAGGTAAAAGTATAAGAAGCAATGGTAGTAATAAGTAACATGGTTTGTAATGAGGGGAAATAAGACAAGGCTTGATGAAAATAGCTGTATGTGATTCAATGGTAATAAGACGTAATATGTTTATAATGAGGTAAATGACAATCATAAAAATTCAGTAAACTGGGAAGAAATTTTGGTTACTTCATTTTCACCTGTTTTTTATTGCTAACTTCATCTAAATCCTTTTTTAGTTGTATTTTGGTTTCGTTTAAACAAAAGCACTGTAGGTGAGGGAACAAAACAGGTCATTTGTAACATTTTTTAATCACTATGCTGAATTTACTTTTTAGTATCTGTTTCATAATTGTATCTTTTTTATTTTCTTTGTTCATATAAGATGGTATTTTAAGGCTGGTTTCTTTTTGTGACCGACAGGTGACTAATGACTGTCTAATAGGAGTTTTCTGGTACCTAATTATCTGACTGCATTCAATAACTTTTTTTAGTTAGTCCAACCATGGTGGTTTCCCTACTTCATATGTATTTCTGGTTGATTTGTTCCCTGTCCTTATATATGTTTGTAGTTGAGTAGTAATGGTCTGTGTTCTGTGTTGCGTAAAATAGTGAAATATGTGAAATGTATGTACACAAATAATATTTATTTTTCCTTCTTTTTTATCTTTAATGAATGATGTGTAATGTATATGTTAGATTTTGTTACTTATTTTGTAACATTTGAACTATTTTATCTTCACAATTTCTAGAAATATCATTTTTGCTCATTTGCACTGTTATGATTACACTGCACGAGTAGTTTTACTATAGTATCTTATGGATTATTGCTACGTTAACGTTTTGTATTAGTAGTAAGTTTAATGAAAAAACCGGTTACAACTTCTTAGGTACATATGTTATCATGTATGTCAGTTCTTATATTCCAGCCATTTTTCCTGTATAAGACTTAGATTGTCACATATATTCTGTTTGGCAAAATAAACACTTTTTGGCAAAAAAGGGTAACACAAAATCTGGCAGAAACAAGTAAATCGAATTTCGCATGAACACTATATCTTCAAAAAAATAACACCGAATTTACATAAAAATTACACCGAATTCGGAAAAAATAAATATCGAAAAGGGAGAAAGCTAACTTGAAAACTGAAAAAACCGCCATAATGATAAAATAACACAGAGTTTGGCAAAAAAAAATGAATTTGGAAAAAAACCACTGAAATTAGTAGAAAATTAAGACAGACAACGAATAAAATAACATCAAAATTGGCCAAAAATAACTGCGAAATCGGCAAAAAACTAATTTGGCAACGAAGTAGCACCGAAACTGGCAAAAAACAACACCGAGCTCGATCAGAAATAACACCAGATATGGCACTAAATTAAAACTATTTTTTCGTGACTATCGATAGGTAGTCGTCAACTTTAAGTATAATCGATTTTAACTCTGAATATACGTCATTGGAGTTGTAATGTCGGATCGTCCTTAGCGTCCACAGCTAAACTGTGTACGGAAAACAGTACTGTGAGCTCGCGTGATGAACTGGAAGCCTTGCACTAATTCGCACTTCCGTTTGTCGTGACAATCACATGTAATAGTTAAATACCGAAGTATCGGAATCATAGCTGCGAATACTGGAAACAACAGTTTATTGAAGTGTAACGTAGGACGCGGTTCTCCCAAACGCATACGTCTGCAGCCCCCTAAATTAGACATTACACCACGAAGCGGCGTCCCTTGTTGCGCACGCTAGACAAGCGCCCTCCTAGCCCAGCTGCAGCTGCAGCTGCAGCTGCCGCTGCCACTCACCCGACGGTGCAGAAGGCGCCGGTGAGGACTGCGGTTCTGGTGATGAGCGACCCGCCGCACAAGTACAGCCCGTCGGCGAGGACGAGAGCCTGGTGTGGGAACTGGCCGAGCGCGGAGGGGCTGCCGTCGACGACGCGACCGTCTCCCTCTCCGTGAGGCGACTGTGTGCCTGAAACAGGACGTCACCACGGTGGGGTACAGTTCTGCTCAACACTCATGGCGTATATTAGTTTGAGATCCACCGCCAACACAGAACCTACATCTGATTGACAAGTAAACACGGAAGGCTCTTTGTTCACTAAATATCGTCGTCGTCGGCTGATACTCGCATCCGAGTTTTCATTTCTCTCCTGAGATTTCCTTTGTCACGGTTCAGGCGTGGAAGTGTCGTTGATGGCTTAGCAATCCAATCCTAGCGTGGAACGGGCGGCCACAGACATTACAGCTGATGGAAGGTGGAGGACGTGGCTGAGCCTGGAGGAGTTTACGTCTCCGGCGTTTCTCATTCTCCATTCTTCGGCGTTCCAGCTCAAAGTTTTGAAGAGCATGTTAGGTAACTGAGCGCCAGCGACTTCGATCTTCTGCTATTGTGGACCAGTTACTCGGATCGATGTTCAAGTTTTTCAGATTTTTCTTGTACTGATCCTTATAACGTTTGAGAGGGGCACCTCCTGGCCTTTTACCTGTGCTCACTTCGCTGTACAGCATTTGGCGTGGAAGTCTGTCAGTTTTCATCCGCTGGACATGTCCGACCCATCTGAGTTGATGCCCAATGATAAGAGCTTCCATGCTATGCATTTTTGCTTTTTCAAGAACAGCCGTGTTGGATATGAAGTCATCCCATTTCAGGTTCATGATATATCGTAGCTTCTGTTGGTTGAAGCGTTCTAGTTTCTTCAGATCACAGCAATATAACGTCCAGGTTTCGCAACCACATAGCAGGGTGGAACTGACTACAGCTTTGTACACCATCAGTTTGGTGTACAGTGTTAGGTCTTTAATCAGGAAGACGTCCAAATGATACATGGGCAGCACGTAATCTATTCTCCACAGCTTTTCCAGATGAGCAGTTAGTATACTTCCTAGGTAGAGGGAATGGTCCACTTGTTCCAAGGGTGTATCATAAATGTATATGCTGAAATCAGGAACGGAGGAGCCAGGAGCTGGCTGCGCCATCACCTTTGTCTTTGGAATATTGATGGACAGACCAAATCGTTCGTACACCCTGCTGAAGGAGTCAACTGACAGCTGCAACTCTGCAGGTGAATGAGCTGGAGAAGCATTGTCATCAGCATACTGCAGCTCTGTCACATGAGTGGTGCTGGTGAACCTTTTTGAATGGAGTCTGGACTGGTTGAATAATCCTCCATCGAACCTGTACTTTAGTTCTATTCCTGCATTGTTTACGGACGTCTCGTAAAGCATAGCTGCCAGATACAATGCAAATAATGTTGGTGCCAGAACGCATCCTTGTTTAAGCCACCATTTGTTCTTGATTGCTCGTATTTCACTTTGACATTTCTGCTTGAGTTCTTGAAAGTGTGCTTTCTTTTCTGCGCAGGACGGATCTTGAGCAAAGGACAGGTAAGCATCCCGCTTTGCATTGATGATGGCTTGGATTTCTCCATGGTTGTCACTAAATATAACAAATTCACAAACAGAAATTACATTAGTTACAACATAGAGTTGTTTCAAATTATTTCTACCTTTTTATACCTTTCAGTGTACTTATATTTACTCTGTCAGTTCACATAGCTCTATCCCTGTTTTCGCTTTCTGCTTCCTTTTTAGCAATTGTGTCTATTATTATTATTATTATTATTATTTATTTTATGGCCTTCATTGGACCACTCTAGTAAAAAATACAAAGTTGTAAACAAGCTGTTACACAGGGACACAATTTGGCTCAACAATAACTTAATATGATATTTAGCTAATATAATTATTAGAGTCTATTCTTATATGAAAGGTGTTTTCCTCTTCTGTCTGGCCAATATTTCTTCATTCTTTCAGATATTTTCTTTCTGAGACCACTCTTCCTGTACTCCTTTTATTGATTTTCATTTGTAGTCTGGCTGCAGGTCTTGCAGTTTTCTGGATTTCTCTGTCTTGTTTTTTAGGTCATCTACTGTAATTTGGAGTTCTTTTATATCTTCCTCAATTTCTGTATCCATTTAATGTCGCTCTTGCTATTCCACAATTTTTGCATTATTTTTTTACTAATTCTGTTTTCTGGAGTTCCCATCAGATGTCCGAAGAATGAGATGCGTTTCTTCCTGATCGTGCTCATGACTGGTTCTATTTTCTTATATAATGTTTCATTTGGTGCTATTCTCCAATGTCCATTTATTTTGTACTGTTTATTTATACATGTCCTAATTATTCTTCTTTCTATTTTTAGTATTCTGTCAATTTCTGCTGTATTAGTCGTTTTAAAGATAGTTTCAGCTGCATATGTTATTTCTGGTTGTGTAACTGTTTTATAGTGTTTTAATTTTGCATCAATAGATAGGCTTTTTTGTTGTATGTAGTTTTGGTAATGTAATCTGCGTAGTTCGGTTTTTTTATTCTATTATGCCATGATGGCTTCTCATTTAGATTGTATGTTATTATTTCGCCTAAATATTTAAATTTATCAACAATTTTGATTTCCTGTTCTGATATTGTAATTTTGTTTGCAAGTGGTGGATCAGTTAGCATAGTCTTCGTTTTTTCAAATGATATTCTAAGGCCTACTTTCTCTGCTATTTCTTGTAGTGATTTCACTTGTTGCCTGGCTTCTTGAACGGTGTTGGCTAGGAGAGCAAGATCATCAGCGAATCCCAAGCTGTTTAATCTAATATCATCTTTTGCACTTCCAGTTATTATCATCTTTGGATTGTTCTTGTACCATTCTCTCATTACGTATTCCAGTGCACAGTTGAACAGTAATGGTGATAGGCAGTCATCTTGTCTTAAGCCTGTTTTTATGAGTAATGGTTCCGCAATTTCTCCTCTAAACTTCACTTTTGATTTGCTGTTGGTTAGTGTGAGTTGTAATATTTTAATTACTTTTGGATGGAGTCGTAGATTTCTCAAAATTTTTAATACTGAAGGTCTGTGGAGACAGTCATATGCCTTCTTAAAATCTACAAATGTTATTGCCAGAGGTTTGTTCCGTTTCTTGTAGTATGCCATAATCAATTTCAAAGTAATTACCTACTCTGCACAGCTTCTCCATGGTCTGAAACCTCCCTGATATTCCCCTAACTCCTTGATTTTTTCATATAGGATCTTGGATAGAATTTTGTATGTGCAACCTCTGAGAGAGATTCCTCTGTAATTGCCTGGGTTGCTCTTATCTTCCTTTTTGTGTAGTGGGTGGAGAACAGTTGTGGTCCAATGTTTGGGGAATCGTTCTGTTACCCAAATTTTTGTTAGAGCCATGTGTAAGGAGACCTTGACTGTGTCACTTGCATATTTCCACATTTCAACAAAAACCTGATCTTCTCCACATGGCTTATAATTTTTTTGTTCTTTAAGAATTTTTTCTACTTCTTGGAAAGTTGGAGGGTCTAGTTTGTTAGGTTTGGTTTTTATTGGGGTATTTATGTTGATTTGTAAGGGTTCTTTGGGTTCCTCGCAATTCAGAAGTTTGTTTAATGCTTTTGCCACGATTTCTGCATTTTGCTTGATACTGTGTGTCATTCTTCCATCTTCATCTTTCAGTATTAGTGTAGGGGCCTCATATTGTTGTAGTTGTTTCCCAAAGATTTTATAGTAGTTCCTGTCTAACATTACTAACATTTGTCAAAAGACAAAAATATTGTCTTATTAGCAGTCACATAACGGACCTAATGGATGACAGCCTCGATAAAATGATTCCAACAAGCCCAGTATGAGAGCATTACTTAACTCATTTTGTGGCTCAACTTGTTCTTCTTCTTTTCTTCCCTTTAGTCAGGACGTAGATGACGCATCTGTGTCAGATGCCGCCTGTGCAGTGACTCAGCCTGACAGTATAGCGCAACGAATATTTATGCTCCATATGAATCTAAGTGAACTACGTGAGTTATTCTCCGATTCTGTTGAGACTTTACACATTGCTTTTTGTTATTGCTAAAATGATAGTGGCCAAATTTCATTTAATTTTTTATCATAGTTTCGAAGACAGAACATTTTACCTAAATATCATACAAAACCATTCTGGTATTTCAAAATTGAACTAGTTACAGCAACAGATTAACCTTCAATATCGTATGGATATAATGAAAAGTTCAGTAGCCAAAAGCCAGTTAACATAACATTTGCAATTTTTATTTGACGTGATATTGACGTGATATTCAAACATTTTAAAATTGATATTCAGTTACATTTTTTATGTGAGTGAGTGGGAGTGATTGAGAGAATGAATGAGAGACGTTAGAAATTGGGAATGTTTTATTTTGTGAAGATCTATGTGATATGCAAATCTTAGGAGCATTCGTTTAAGTGAGCATCGTTTTGTAAAAGGCAGCCAGAAGACAAGTTAAGAACGTAGTAATTTTGTTGTTTAATTTTGGATTTACTTCGTACTTTATTTGGTTTATAGTTAAAAAACAATCTAATAGATTGATGGTTTTGCTTACGTAAATGTACCTTCTGAATTCTGGTCGGATAAGACAGGATCTGGCCATGAGAATCATCTAGGAGAAATTTCTGATTGCTAGTTGAGACCAACATGCAATCAGAATTGAGAGCTTCCCGTGTCGAGAGACTGGTCCTGTATGTACGAACACACTGCTTGGGAGAATCGATTCCGGACCACTGTGCTGAACACATGATCTTAGATCACTCTTCCCAGATAGTATGTAAAATGAAGAATTAGACAAGTAAATTCCATTCGTTTAATCTTTGGTCATTTCATGTGCTTCCATGTGAAAGAAAATCGCGTGTGAAATATTCTGCTCGAACTTAGAAAAATCGCGCGGCATATTACGTATACATGAGGGAGGAGTGTGACGGGAACCACGACGGAGGGGTATCTGTTGAGAGGCCAGACAAACGTGTGGTTCCTGAAGAGGGGCAGCAGCCTTTTCAGTAGTTGCAGGGGCAACGGTCTGGATGATTGACTGATCTGGCCTTGTAACACTAACCAAAACGGCCTTGCTGTGCTGGTACTGCGAACGGCTGAAAGCAAGGGGAAACTACAGCCGTAATTTTTCCTGAGGGCATGCAGCTTTAGTGTATGGTTAAATGATGATGGCGTCCACTTCGGTAACATATTCCGGAGGTAAAATAGTCCCCCATTCGGATCTCCGGGTGGCGACTGCTCAGGAGGACGTAGTTATCAGGAGAAACAAAAATGGCGTTTTACGGATCAGAACGACGAATCTCAGATCCCTTAATCAGGTAGGCAGGTTAAAAGATTTAAAAAGGGGAATCGATAGGTTAAATTTGGACGGAGTGGGGAATTAGTGAAGTTCAGTGGCAGGAGGAATCAGACTTCAGGTAAGGTGAATACAGGGTTATAAATATAAAATGAAATAGGGGTAATGCAGGCGTAGGTTTAATAATGAATAAAAAATAGGAATGTGGGGAAGCTACTGTGAACAGTACAACGAACGCATTATTGTAGGCTCGATAGACATGAAGGCCACGCATACCACAATAGTGAAAGTTTATATGTCAACTAGCTCCACAGATGACATAGAGATTGAATAAATGTATAATGAGATGCAAGAAATTATTCAGATAGTGAAGGGAGACGAAAATCTAATAGTCATGGCGGACTGGAATTCGATAGCAGGAAATGAAAGAGCAGGAAAAGTAGTAGGTGAAAATGGACTGGGGGTAATGAATGGAAAAGGGTGCCGCCTGGTAAAATTTTGCACAGAGAGTAACTTAATCATAGCTAACACTTGGTTTAAGGACCATGAAAGAAGGTTGTATAGGTGTAAGAGGCCTGGAGGCACTGGAAGGTTTCACATGGATTGCATAATGGTAAAACAGAGATTTAGGAACCGGGTTTTAAGTTGTAAGACATGTGAACTCAGACTACAAATTATTGGTTATGAACTATAGATTAAAACTGAAGAAACTGCAAAGAAGTGGGTCGGTCGGAGTGGCCGAGCGGTTCTAGGCGCTACAGTCTGGAACCGCGCGACCGCTACGGTCGCAGGTTCGAATCCTGCCTCGGGCATGGATGTGTGTGATGTCTTTAGGTTAGTTAGGTTTAAGTAATTCTAAGTTGTGGGGGACTTATGACCTCAGAAGTTAAGTCCCATAGTGCTCAGAGCCATTTGCAAAAAAGTGGGAATTTAAGGAGATGGGATCTGGATAAACTGATGAACCAGGGGTTGTAGAGAGTTTCAGAGAGGGCATTAGGGAACGAGTGACAAGAATGGAGGAAAGAAATAGAGTAGAAGAAGGATGGGTAACTTTGAGAGATGAAATAGTAAGGGCAGCGGAGGATCAAGTAGGTAAAAATACGAGGGGAACTCCTTGGGTTACAGAAGAGATATTTACTTTAATTAATCAAAGGGGAAAATATCAAGAAACCATAAATGAAGCAGGCGTAAAGAAATACAAATGTCTCAGAAACGAGATCGAGAAGAAATGCAAAATGGCTAAGCAAGAATGGCTAGAGGACAAATGTAAAGACGTACAATCTTATGTAACTATGGGTAACATAGATGCTGCCCACAGGAAAATTGAAGAGACCTTTGGAGAAAAGAGAACCACTTGTATGAATATCAAAAGCTCAGATGGATGTCCAGTTCTAAGAAAAGAAGGGACGGCAGAAAGGTGGAAGGAGTGTATAGAAGGACTATACAAGGGCGATGTACTTTAGGGCAATATTGTGAGAATGGAAGAGAATGTAGGTGAAGATGAAATGAGGGATATGATACTGTATCGAGACAAGTCCCTGGGAGTAGGCAGCATTCCATTAGAACTACTGATTGCGCTGACGTAACTCAACCACCTGGTGGGCAAGATGTAGGAGTCAGGTGGAATACCCTCACTCTCCAAAGAAAGCAGGTGTTGACAGGAGTGAAAATTACCAAACTATCAGTTTAATAAATTATGGCTGCAAAACACTAACACGAATTCTTTATAGACGAATGGAGAAACTGGTAGAAGCCGACCTCGGGGAAGATCAGCTTGGATTCTGTAGAAATATTGGAACACGTGACGCGATACTGACCCTATGAAGTATCTTAGAAGATAGATTAACGGAAGGCAAACCTACGTTTCTAGCATTTGTAGACTTAGAGAAAGCTTCTTACAATGTTGACTGGAATAGTCGCTTTCAAATTATGAAGGAACCAGGGGCAAAATACAGGGAGTTGAAGGCTATTTACAATTTGTACAGAAATCAGATGGCAGTTAAAAGAGTCGATGGGCATGAAAGGGAAGCAGTGGTTGGGAAGGGAGTGAGACAGGGTTGTTGCCTCTCCCCGATGTTATTCAATCAGTATATTGAGCAAGCTGTAAGGGGAACAGAAGACAAATTTGGGGTAGGAATTAAAATCCGTGGACAAGAAATAAAAGGTCTGAGGTTTGCTGAAGACTTCGTAATTCTGTGAGAGAAAGCAAACGACCTGAAAGAGCAAGTGAACGGAATGCTCAGTATCTTGAAAGGAGGCTATAAGATGAACATGAACAAAAGCAAATGGAGGATAATGGAATGTAGTGTAATTAAATCAGGTGATACTGAGGGAATTACATTAGGAAATGAGACACTTAAAGTAGTAAATGAGTTTTTCTATTTAAGGAGCAAAATAACTGATGATGGTCGAAGTAGAGAAGATATAAAATACAGATTGACAATGGGAAGGAAAGCGTTTCTGAATAAGAGAAATTAGTTAGTATAGAGTATAGATTTAAGTGTTAGGACGGCTTTTCTGAAAGTAATTCTATGGAATGTAATCATGTATGGAAGTGAAACATGGACGATAAATAATTTAGAGAATAGAACCGTTCGAAATGTGGTGCTACAGGAGAATGGTGAAGATGGGTAGATCACGCATCTACTGAGGAGCTACGGAGTAGAATTGGGGAGAAGAGGAATTGGTGCACAATTAGAATAGAAGAAGGAATCGGTTGGTAGAACATGTTCTGAGGCGTGAAAGGATCACCAAGGTAGTATTGGAGGGCACCGTAGAGGGTAAAAATCGTAGAGGGACACCAAGAGATGAATACAGTAAGCAGATTCAGAAGGATGTAGGTTGCAGTAGTTACTTGGAGATGAAGAAGCTTGTACAGGATAGAGCAGCGTGATGAGCTGCATCAAACCTTATGTAAGTACGTATTTGACAGCCATTTCATGAGTAATTTGTGTTATGTTCACACTCATGTAACCGTAGCTACATAGCATTTCGACACTAACTAAACAGATAACCGCTGATGACGGAACACTTTCCATTTACGTTCAACTATCTCCACGGCAATTACTGATACACAAACACGACCCTGTTTCGGGAATAAATCTACCCGCTCGCCTTTTCGTGAAATAACTGGAGCACAGAAACACTTTCCTTCTACAATGTGACAAAACACTTTCAACTCTTAATCACCATTCCAGCAAACTCTTGATGCTATTGGTTCACGACCGTCGCGACTGCGCGCGACCCTCGTGCAGGAGTTCAACACCGACTCTTTCTCACACGCCAAAACGGCACCTGACCTTTACTGCCGGAGCGTTTGGACATTTTACAGCAAGGCAACGCTCACTCAGAGGAAAGACCGGCTTAGAAGCTTCCACAAGCCAGCGACAAGTAAATGTAAATGTCGTGTGACGTGGGCCTCCCGCCGGATAGACCATTCGCCAGGTGCAAGTCTTTCGATTTGAAGCCACTTCGGCGACTTGCGCGTCGATGGGGATGAAATAATGATGATTAAGACAACACAACACCCAGTCCCTGAGCGGAGAAAATCTCTGGCCCAGCCGGGAATGGAACCTGGGCCCATAGGATTGATATTCTGTCGCGCTAACCAGTCAGTTACTGGGAGCACACCGACATTTAAGGAGTGCATTATCGATACGTTACAACATCAAAGATGCAAGTAGGGAAGGCTGGGGTTAGCTGAACTCAAGAGTTAATGGGACCATCACATTAATTAACAATTCAAGACGTACAATTTTTTTGTACCATAAAGTAGTTGCCTTAGATTGAATGTACTACTGGACAGTATATGGCTGCTCTATGTTAACTAAATTCACAGATATATTTTAAAATGAAAAATCTACCAGCGAAAGTAGTTTCTT
Source organism: Schistocerca nitens (assembly GCF_023898315.1). Classification (NCBI taxonomy): domain Eukaryota; kingdom Metazoa; phylum Arthropoda; class Insecta; order Orthoptera; family Acrididae; genus Schistocerca; species Schistocerca nitens. The sequence goes on from NC_064623.1 coordinate 222,829,582, forward strand.
CGCACCAAACAAATTGTCGTAAAATTTTAATTGCTAACAGCATGCAGTTTTGTTTGTTTGAGTTAAATTCAGTGTTTATTGCATATGATACTCCATGAAATACAAACTGTTCGTTTAGTTATTTTCCCGCTATTTTGAAGATTTGTGAGAAAGTGAAGGTGGGATTAACTGGACCAGTAATATTTGGGGTTAGATGAACCAATTCAGTTAACCACAGAAAGTTGCTGTTGAATGAATGTAACGAGTGATTCGCAGGAACACCTGCCAGTGACCCCAAAATATAAGTCATTACAGCCTTTTAGGGATAGCATATACTTTGGCTTTTACTGTCTCCAACATTTTGAAAGACTTTAGTCTCAGTTTTATTGAACTTAAACATATTTACCGACCAAGATTTTCTTGTCATCATATGTAACAGGTAGATCACTACCGACTCAGCAAAAACAGCAGCTGATTCACTGGCAGAAGATACCAGCAAACTTGCAGATGGCAATACGCAGAACCGTGGGCAACAGGCAAGATCAGCAAACAGAAATTACACATCCAGTACAAGTTTGGCCATATTCTAAGACTGGTGCAAGGAATACAGCAAGAGGTAGAAATAAAGGGAAATCAACTGTCCCTACCAGTACACCAGCTGAACAACAGTTAGATGCAGCAGCAGAAGACGAAAGATCACAGCACTGCCAAAAAAACATACATGAAACGAAATAAATATTTCAGTCAAACGTCAACAGGAACTCTGAAGATGCTGATGACGTCCAGTACATTGATTCCTGTGATACTAACAGGTACACAAGTAGTGATTAAAATGTCGAAACAGTGGAGAAGGGGACTTCATTGTAGTGAGAAGGAGAAGTGCCGCGAGTGTTCACTATTATGTTGCACAAGACATTATAATGAACAATGATGTCTGGGAAGTAAAATTTTTTGACAGAGTTGTTTTTACTACAAAATTTGAAGCTGAAGTAGAAGATGGTTCTCCTGTTGCTTCAAATGAAATAATTGCCAAACTACCCACTCCAAAAAATGGCACTAGAGCTGGCAATGGAAACATGATTTGGTTCTCGGCTGATGTCACTGGACTCACAGTGCAGCAGTTTTGTTATTTGCATGATTTTTTTATTAATATAACCATATTTTAATACAACCACATTGTACTGATAAAACCATAATGGCGTATTTAGTATTATTAGTAATGTTGTTCCATGAATTTGTATATTTATGGTCCTGTAGTTAATTCGTTTAGCGAGAGGTCTACTTAACACTGACATATGATGCAGTTAACCCAGTCACTGAGATTAAATAGGCCAAAAGTAGTGTCGATCTGCGTGAAATGCAGCGAAAATAAAAGCGCCTGTAGTCATCGTATATGTTTTCCTCCGTATTCGTGAATAACAACTGAAAAGAAAACTTTTCTTTACGTAAAGTCTCAAGGAAAGAAAAAGAAAGACCAGTTAATCCGAACTTCGCTACTCCTTACAAACTTGGGAACTTCGCCTATTGCGAGCATATGCTGTGCAGGGGTATCCAGGCACGATGCAGGATCCGCCCTCACAACTTAGGTTCCACCCTTAAAGAACTTGTCTCCTGGAAACTTGCGACTCTAGTGTTCGAGGAAGAAACAATATTCTACATGTACGTGTTTCCTCTGCTATTCATAATAAAGTGCCTGGCAGAGGGTTCAATGAACCACCTTCAAGCTGTCTCTCTACTATTCCACTCTAGAACGGCATGCGGGAAAAACGAGCACTTAAATTTTTCTGTGCGAGCCCCGATTTCTCTTATTTTATCGTGATAATCATTTCTCCCTGTGTAAGTGGGTGCCAACAGAATGTTTTCGCAATCGGATGAGAAAACTGGTGATTGAGACTTCGCGAGAAGATCCCGTCGCAACGAAAAACGCCTTTGTTTTAATGATTGCCACTCCAATTCACGTATCATGTCTGTGACACTACCTCCCCTGTTTCGTGATAATACGAAACGAGCTGTCCTTCTTTGAACTTCTTCTGTGTCATCCGTCAGTGCCACCTGATGCGGATCCCACACCGCACAGCAGTACTCCAGAATAGGGCGGACAAGCGTGGTGCAAGCAGTCTCTTTGGTAGACATGTTGCACCTTCTAAGTGTTCGGCCAATGAATCGCAGTCTTTGATTTGCTCTACCCACAATATTATCTATGTGATCGTTCCAATTTACGTTATCTGTAATTGTAATCCCTAAGTATTTAGTTGAATTTACAGCCTTCAGATTTGTCTGACTTATCGCGTAATCGAAATTTAGCTGATTTCTTTTAGTACTCATGTTTATAACTTCACGCTTTTCCTTATTCAGTGTCAATTGCCACTTTTCGCACCATACAGATATCTTATCTAAATCATTTTGCAAGTTATTTTGATCATCTGATGACTTTACAAGACGATAAATGACAGCATCATCGCCCGCCGGTGTGACCGAGCGGTTCTAGGCGCTTCAGTCTGGAACCGCGCGACCGCTACGGTCGCACGTTCGAATCCTGCCTCGGGCATGGCTGTGTGTGATGTCCTTAGGTTAGTTAGGTTTAAGTAGTTCTAAGTTCTAGGGGACTGATGACCTCAGATGTTAAGTCCCATAGTGATCAGAGCCATTTGAACCATTTGACAGCATCGTCTGCAAACAATCTAAGACGGCTACTCAGATTGTCTCCTATGTCGTTAATATAAATCAGGCACAACAGAGGGCGTATAACACTTCCTTTGGAAACGCCGGATATTACTTCTGTTTTACTCGATGACTTTCCGTCTATTACTACGAACTGTGACCTTTCTGACAGCAAATCACGAATCCAGTCGCACAACCAAGGCGATACTCCGTAGGCACACAGTTTGGTTAGAAGACGCTTGTGAGGAACGGCGTCGGAAGCCTTCTCTCTCCGTCTTCAGGCCACGAGTGGCCTACCGGGACCATCCGACCGCCGTGTCATCCTCAGTGGAGGATGCGGATTGGAGGGGCGTGGGGTCAGCACACCGCTCTGCCGGTCGTTATGAAGGTATTCTTGACCGAAGCCGCCACTATTCGGTCGAGTAGCTCCTCAGCTGGCATCAGAAGGCTGAGTGCACCCCGAAAAATGGCAACAGTGCCGGCCACGCCCGACAGCGCTTCGGTGATCTCACGGGAACCGGTGTATCCACTCCGGCAAGGCCATTGCCTGTCGGAAGCCTTCTGGAAATCTAAAAAGATGGAATCAATTTGACATCCCCTGTCGATAGCACTTTGGGTATTGGTGTGACGTTAGAAATTTTCCAGTCTTAAGGTATGGATCTTTCTGTGAGCGAGTGGTTGTATATAATTGCTAAATATGGAGTTATTGTATCAGCATACTCTGAGAGGAACCTGACTGGCATACAATTTGGGCCGGAGGCCTTGCCTTTATTAAATGATTTAAGTTGCTTCGTTACTCCGACGATATTTACTTCAATGTTTCTGATCTTGGCAGTTGTTCTTGACTGGAATTCAGGAATATTTACTTCGTCTTCTTTGGTGAAGGAGTTTCGGAAAACCGTGTTTCATAACTCTGCTTTAGTGGCACTGTCATCAGTGACTTCACCGTTGTTATCGCTCAGTGAAGGTGTTGACTGCGTCTTGCCACTGGTGTGCTTTATGTATGACCAGAATCTCTTTGGGTTTTCTGCCAGATTTCGAGACAGAATTTCGTTGTGGAAATTATGAACAGCATCTCGCATTGAAGTATGCGCCATATTTCGAACTTCTGTAAAACTTTGCCAATCTTGGGGATTTTGCGTTCTTTTAAACGTGGCATTCTTTTTTCGTTACTTCTGCATCAACGATCTGACCCGTTCTGTGTACCATGGGGGATCAGTACCATCACTTATTAATTTATGTGGTATATATCTCTCTCTTTGAAAACATTCTACAACTTTTCTAAACTTACATGATCAGATCGGAAGGAGTGAAGACTGTCCCTTAAAAAGGCGTTAAAAGCATCTTTATCAGCTTTTTTAAAATAGGTACTCTTTGCCTAGCACAACTGCCTTGTGGTCGCTAATCCCTGTATTTATTTGTTCCATCCTTTCTGAACACTGTTAGATCGTTTGCAAAAATTTCGGCTGAACTTATTTCCGACTTTAGCCAGCTCTCTGTACCTACAACTATTTGAGCTCCAGTGCTCTCTATTAGGGCTTGGAGCTCTGGTTCTTTCCCAACACAGCTACGACAATTTACAAATACAATACCAATCGTTTCTAGATCTACCTTTCTGACGGACGTCCCTTCTGTGGTTCCCTGAGACCCTCTAACCTAAAAAACCGCTCAGTCCCTTCCACACAGCCCCCGCTACCCGTGTAGCCACCTCCTGCGTGTAGTGGACTCCTGACCTATTAAGCCGAACCCGGAAACCCAACACCCGATGGCGCAAGTCTAAGAATGTGCAGCCTACACTCTTACAGAAGCGCCTGAGCCTCTGATTCAGACCCTTCACTCGGCTCTGCACCACAGTCGGTTCTATCGACGATGCTGCAATATTACGGAGACGTGGCTTACCCACAGCCTGGCGGGTGGAATCAAATTTCATCCTGGGAAGGTGACTGCACTGATCTGAAACTTCCTGGCAGATCAAAACGACTCAATCGGTAGAGTAAATGCCCAATTTTGAATCGCAGTTTGACACACAGCTTTACTTTTACCTCTCTTGAAACACAGCTGGAACAGGCAGAAAGTCGCTTATGTTGACATATATCAGTGTGTGTGTACCGCGGCTCGTGCAGTATCCATGGGTTGGATAAAAAGTACTGACAACGCTGCTGTGACGTGAAGGATGTGCATCACATGAGGTCCACACTCTCTGCAGCTGATAGGAGGAAGTCAGTTGAAGTAGTGCAGTGAGTGTCTGCAGCTGTGTTTGAGTAGTTGCTGTGTGTACTGTCTGCAAGTGTGGGAGGCCAGTGCGAGCGCCTTAACCGTATGTTTAAGAAACACGAACAGTGTGCTCGAATCAAGACCGAAGTGACATGTGGTTGGTTTCCTTTTGGTAATGCATCGAGTCATACTTCACGACGGCGAACCCCAATCCAAGAGCTCCTGAATACGGAGGTGTGGTAGATATTTGAACATCCATCCTACTCATCCAATATGAGACCGTGCGATTATGACCTGCTCGCCAAAATGAAGGAATCTCCTCGTGGTACACTCAACAACACATTAAAAGACATCATCTGTGTCATAGGCGGTTCTTACAAGACGTCGGCGGAGATGGATGCGCTGACTGGGCATGGCGCCTTCCATCTCTGTAGCAGAAGGCAATCGAGATATTGGGGCCATTCTGCAGAGGGCATGTAATATTGTGAACATCTGTGAATATAATCTGGTATGAGTTACAACCATGCTGCCAGTAAATGAGAACAACAACTGTCGTCGAAATTTCAAATTTGACTCTGTGGGAAGTGAGAAATGAAGTATTGATTTGAAATATTCATGGCATTGTATGATAATTTGCAAGCTTGCATGCTTCATCACAAATCATTCTGTTGAAATTTAATGGAGGTTTCAAAGAACTTCATTAGCTAACAGTTCCACTAAAACCCAGACATAGATTTCAAAACAATTTTACGTTAAAGACTAAGCTAATCATCTTGATACAATAATTTACCAAAAGCCGTATGATTTGTAAAAGTTTATTTTATTTTACTGAACCGTGATTTAATTTCAAACAATATTCTTAAGAATTTATTTTATTTACTAGCGATTCATCAAGAACTTTAACACATTTAATCACACTATGTAAGCATGGAAGTAGTTGCCAGGGAGTAACTGATGAAATTATAACCAAATTACTTTTAACAAATGGGAATTTTATTCACTTTAATAGTGCCTAAAAGCAATTTTTAAGGAAACAGATTTAAAATTATAATCAGAAAGCACCCTGTAAATATCAAAGTTACAATTTATTCAGAGGCAGAAAGAAACAAGTTTTGACTGTATGAGGTCCCTTTCGACACGGCCGTAGTTACGACCGCTCACAACAGTCTCTGAAAGACTACACTGGTGCAAATCTGCAGCACACTGGATAACTCTAAACTAAGAGTTTTAACAATTTACACAAGCACACAAACTGCGCACCCCCGTAGGAGGGATGGAAATGGTACAAAACACTAACAATTAAAATATTAACCTTGCCACCAAAGGTAAAACTTGATTTTAACTTCTAAGAAAAGTCTTACGGTGAGAGGGTGGCAACTTACTAAAATGATCATTTAAATAAAAGCCGGTGAAATGCAATCTTATATAAAATTCTACAAGGTTGGCCAAACAATATTTAAGTTGCTCTACAGTACACAGATACCGTCTCTCAAGATCATAGGGAATAATATCAAAGTTTCCAAAGATCAAAACATATTTCAGGTATTATGTCGTTACACTCCAAGCAATAAATTCGTTAACACACCAAATCCGACAAACATAACAGAGGGAGCTACTAACGTACGGTAGATTGATAGGGAGATTACCGAACAACCCGAACTGCAGGTTGCTCTAACCTGCCCCTATTCCACAAGGGAAAAACGGACCACCCAATTTATAAACAACCACCTTCCCGCGGGTGGGCAAACGGAGAAGAATGGTGGGACGACCCCAAAGCAAAACGGCTCGTGACCTCTCCAAGAAAACAAGTAGAATTTAACAAGAGTAAATCAAACAACATATCACCAATCACTTCTAATAAAGTGCGATTTCTCGAGAAGATTTGGCGCAGCGCCCCCAAATCGTTCTCCCGAACCGTCCGCTGCCAGCCGCTTCAACGGACGCAGGAAGGCGCGCCGATCTCCCGTCTCACGGCGCCGCAGCTCGCACCGGCCAGACCGACGTCGTGGTTTGACTCCTGTTGCTCTCGTGTCGACCGCGAAGTCACTACCCCTCGCTATTCGGCGCGGGCCACTGGACTCATGTGGTGACCTCACATGCGCCGACGCTCAAGACGGACAAGTCACCTTGTAACTCAGTGCGCGACCGATCAACCGATCGATCCAACCGCCAATGATCATTGCCTGAGCAAACTCGAGCAGACTGGCGGCCTAACGCGCACTCAGATGCAGGAACTAAGTAAGCCTCGACCGGGCGACCACTCGCTGAGTTCTCTTCCTGGCGGAGTGGCAAGACTCTCATTTTGCCGCCTTTAAAGGTTGATCCGAACGACAGACATACTGGCACTCCGAACGACAGACAGACACTAACTGCCTAACAAATGCGGACGAGAGACAGACTAGCAAGCTGGGGACAAGAGACTGACCCAGACTGACCGACTGGCGACCTCATAACGCCCCTTAAATGCACGTGAACAGGCAACCTTTCTCACCAGAGGGAGACACCAAAGCTGCGACTGCCACAGCGGCGCCACCGCCAGAAACGGAGGGCGACTGCTTCACACTACGCGCTGCGGTGTGCTCTTCAAAACAACAATTTTTATCACGGCTCATTTATGAACTTCTATGTTCTACCAGTTTCGGCATAACATTGATGCCATCTTCAGGTCCCACTCGTCATAGTCGTAAAATCGCTGTACACGGAAGGAGCCATATAACTGGACCCGTGAATCAATCGTCCTGCAACAGCTGTTGGTGGCCAGGCGACACAGTCAGTGGCCTCACACACATTTAAACACTTGGAACTACAGTCGTCTCTGACATTTACACTAAACTACTGCTCAGTCATTCACTGTCATGCTCTAGGGATCCTGTCTGCTGGGTTTGTGTTACCAGTGGATTGGTCTGTGCGGTATCGGCCGCTATCCGGTCGACCGTAGTTCCAGATACGCGCGCCGCCGCGTTTCCTACAGCCGCCACCGCCCACCGACGATTCACAATATCTGTTTGAGTTTATTGTCATCCCAGGTTGCATGAAACCGATGAGGAGTACCCCCTTCCAATCCCAAAACACATTCGCCATAACCTTTCCTGCCGACTGCGTTAGTTTGAATTTCTTTGGTGGCAGTGGACCAGAGTGAGAGACTGATGAGATGGGTGTTTTGTTCTGGGGATGTAATGAAACACCGACGTTTCATCTCCTGTGGGGATAGAATCCAGCAACGTCTTCTTGTTGCCTCCCCCCTCACATTTTTGAAGGAACTTGTGGGCACAGTCAAGGCATAGCTCGCTGTGTCCGTCAGTCAATCTGGGGAGCCAACGAACTCACACCTTGCGATAACCCAACGTGTCTGTTAAAGTTCATCCATTTATGCCGTGGGAAGCTTCAGGAATGCGTTAAGAAGTTCACAGACAGTGACCATATGACCTTTGAGCTGTTTATTGTTGATCTTCTGGACAATCGCATCCGAATCCAACTGTCTTCCACTCCGTTCTTCATCGTGAACTTCCGTGCGACAGTCAGTGGAAGCTCTGTACCATTTGCGGATGTGCTGAATGGACATACACTCTTCCCCGTAAACCTGAGTCATTTTCTGATGTATCCCCACAGGCGGTAACTTCCTTGCGTGGAGAACCCGGATTACTGCTCGAACCTCGCACTTGGCGGGAGCAGCGATCAACGCTTCCATCTCTGACGGCTGCCAAGCCAACATTGAGCGACGTAGCGAACCGCGGACTCGCTGATGGGCGGGCTCCAGAATGGGGGAACCACTGCGAATGGCACTGCTGTCGGATTTAGCCTAGCACCTTCCCTCAAGGCTGTAGCTCATTGGGAACCTTGCTTTTGGTACAACCCTCGTAAGTATCCTCTCTCTGCAGCTCCATCAGTTCGAAGATTCATGTGCTGACCCATTTACTTTCATAGGGGACAGGGCTCGACATCTTATGAATAGCTGTTGTGTTGAAGAGAGAGAGATTTATAAATCTTTTGTACCTGTATACAATTCTACGTTCAAATCTACTGTTACCAGATGCGCCAGTTTCAGCAAGAAAGTTACGTATTATTTTTACAATTTCACATTAGATGTGAAGTAATCTAATATATTACTTCTCTGTCAATGAATGGCATCTGTTTCTCGCTTCTGTACCCACATAGCATGCAAAGGAAGTCATAACAGTTTGGTGGGCAGCTCTCCACACCAAACAGATGAAAGCTGTGCACAGTAGAGTTAGAGCCACTATGGCACTACGCGTCGTGACACTCGAGTTCACAGTCACTCGTTGTTGGCCTTCCCAACAATTGTTCAACCTGCTACCTATGCAGAATGGCTCTTAACTGGTGTGACTCCTACCTGGTTCAGGAAATGTATCAAGTTTGGTTTCGACATATGGTTGAGGAAGGTTATATTTTGGTTTGGGAGTATCCCTAGTGGTTCGTCCCGCCAGTACAGCTGTGTCTGTTCAAGTGAGTAACTCCTACCACTGTGGCTGGTGGACAGAGGGTTGGCCCTGTTCTGTGGCACACTCTGCCGTTAATCAACACCGCACTACCTCTCAGTTTCAATTGTCTCACTCCCGTGAGCATTCCTCACTACCACCCTACAGAATAAATCCAGTGCAGTTCTGGTTTCTGGGGAGGAAGTCTAAGTACCAGAAAATCCTTTGGACAAACTGTCCTCCTGTTCTGCCAGTGAATAGCTGCAGCATACATGCGTCTGCGTCAGTTTGAAACACTCATGCAGGGCGCACGGTACTTTTCTCGGTCCGACCACTGTTATGGCTTCTACTCTGTCATAAACACATGTCTGTACCCCTCTTCACAAGTCAGTGGCACGCCTCTTATCCCCACTTGCACAAATGACCCTATGACACCACATTTTACTGAGCAGGGGTGAATGGTGTAACAAGTAAATTGTGCATGTCTTCTCGTCACTAGGATATAAACAAGTACGTACAACTGTGCCTAGTTCACCCTCAGATCTACCGACGTCCTATGGTAATAAAAAGGCAAACTCTGCCAACTGAGCTCTCATACCAACCCCAGCTCTGACGTCAGTTCCCCCTGCACTTTCCTCAACCCTGGCGAGGCTATTCTGGCGACAACAAGAGGGAACGCAACAGCCTGTGCAAAATGTGATAAATAGCCTCATGAAAGCTAGTCAGTTTCACTCCCACGTCACAAACACTTTTCGCTAGTGCAGCAGTCTCATCGTTGTTACTGTTGCATGCAACATATTAACTCAAAAAAGGACCCTAGGTCTCGGTTCACAGTGTCGTCCGATGCCTTTGTGTACTCCATCACCTCACTTATCAGCTTGCACAGCCTTGCAAAGCATACACGATTTAATATTCCGCTCTCCAAGATCGCAATCTACTTGGTGTGACACTTTATCACTGACTTATTATCCTCTGCCAACCCCCTGGACTGCCACCATCGTCCCATTTAGCTCTCTTACATCTTACATCATTGGCATACGCTGTGCCGAACACAGTCTTCAAAACCCTCCCCACGGCGCGTATCCAACTTATCTTATCTCTCTGTAGCTACAACTGTTCTCATTATTGTTGATGTGACTTATGTAACTTCTCACACTCCCCTAAACTTCTGTTCTTGGCTTACCGTCAAAAACCAGAAAACACCTCCTCCAGCCTCCTTACTTAATTTTGGCGTACCTATGCATTAAAAACTAGACTCATCGTCCATTGATGGCTAGTAATCACCAGATCTTCTTGGCTGGCAAAGAGAACTCTTCATTCCAGGTGTATGTTCCGGAGCACATCCACTCTGCCCAAGGAAAATAGGTACAACACTGCCATAACTAGGATCCTTCCCATCCTCGACCTCAGTGTACACCAACCTGATGACAGCGACTATCATCATCCTCCTTTCCACCTTCAGAGAGCTCGTGTCACCAGGCACCAAACAGGAACTATCACTTTAACAAAAAACTTATTCATTCACACTTATCATATTACAGCCCTTTACTTCCCACATAGTACCGCAAACAACCACCAACAAACACAATAAAAAATACGTTAGTTACTTTCTCGATCATAATGCATAATGCACTTCCCAAACAGATTCATGTGTTATTTCCCTGTGTACTGTTCCACCTCTTGCTGTTTGCTTCTTTTTCTGGTTGCACTCTGATTGCTCCTCAGATCGAGACAGCAGTGCCTCTAAATGGCCGCAGGCGTCCAATTTCAAATACTGTCCAGTTCGTCAGCAACTGCAGCCTAATGTCGACTACTGACATAGTCTGTATCACTTGGTAGGGTCTGATATCTCGTGACAAATTTCCTTGTCTTACCCTGTCCTACTCTATAATGTGGTAAGATCCTTGTGCATTTCACAGCTTCCTCCTGGTTCACTAGTGCATTTCGGTTCGCCTGCTGGAGCGACTTCCAGACTTCTTGCACTGTTCTTCTGAATCCGCGTACTGACTCTCCACCCTTACCTCTTTCCACCTTAATCTTATCAAACTGCGATGGAATTTTTCTTCCATACACCACCTTCAACAGAGACAATATTGTACTGTTGTGGAGCTTCAACTTCACGCAGCCTTAACAAAAGAAATATACAGGCTGAAAAGTATTTAAACCGACAAACTCTGGGAGGTTGTAGGGGACATCAAATGCAGGTGGGGCCTATCCTTCATCTAATCTCACTTAAAATTCGTCCATGGATCAGTAATCATCATCTCTGGTCGCCCTAACTTATATATTCCCCTGTTGACCGTTGCTTGTGAGACTCTAACTGCCTCCTGGTTCGGTGTAGGTGTCATCTCTATATTCTGAAAGAAGTGATCTTTATTGTTAGCACAAAAAACCCTCGAGTCTCAACGCCCATCTTGTTAATTTGCTGGATCGATCTTTCAAATCTAATAACCATTTTAGAACAGCACGACTGTTCACTACTTTACATTTCTTCTAGTAAAGATCAGATCAAAAATAGATGACTCCATACATGACGCCAAGCATTTCCTACTCTGAAGTTGGATAGTTTTTCTCAGCTCTATTAAGTTATCTCAGTGCAAATGCCACAGGATGCTCCTCACCATTAACCTCTGTATCCAACCGCACCCTAAAGCACAATCAGGTGCATCACAAGATAATATAAACATCTTCTTGAAATCTAGGAAAATTTAAACTGTACTCAACATCAATAATATCATCTCCTCAAATGCACTATAGCATTCCTCCGGCAGTTTTGCACCTTTCCCAATGGTTGTGTGAGTGGTCACAATATTTGTGTGAACTCTATCACAAATTTCCTACAGTACTTCGAGTCTCAAGAATTATTGCAGTGCTTTACGTGTCTTCAGCACCAGAAACTGCCGTATTACCTGCACCAGTCTTGACCTACCTTTGCTGATTACATGTCCTAATTATTCTGCATCCTCAAAAGCAAAATGTCAATTATTCGTAGTCAATGTCAGATGTGAAGCACGCAACCTCTTAAATATCTCTCTCAGTCATTGTCTATGCTCCTCGATGTCTCTTGAGAACGTAACCATGGCACGGCTTCAAATCCCTCAATACTTCGTCCAACAAACGCTGAAATGTCACAGCAGCATTCTTCAGCACGAACAGCATCTTGCGATATTGATACTCCAGACTAATGAGAGAGCTGTCTTTCGGCAGAATTCTAGAACCACCTGCAACTAATGGTAATCGTTTCTGAAAGCTATGGTAGAGAAATCCTGACACTGCCACAAGTTATGGACAGTCGCAGTGGCGATGGGTATAGGGTATGCATCTTCTTCTGTCTTGCTATTAACATCACCATAATCACAGCAAAATCTGTACTTCTTAGAACCATCCACAGACTTCTTTGGCACAATCACAATTCCTGCCACCCATTAACTACTACTGTCATCTAATATCACATTATAGCTGGTTGATAAACCTGTGGAATCGGGTGTAAACGTACAGGAAATTTATGTAGTTTGCAGTATATCGCTGCTTCATTTCTTGTCGGAATTCAGAACTCTATAATGGGTATCACTGGCAACACATCCTGAGAAAGAAGCAAATCCTCGTGTTCCAACAATAACTCCTCTGTGTTTGTTCTGTTTAGATTCTTCCCCTTTCAATGTAATGCAGACTTACCAGCAGCTTCTAGTGACTGCCCATGGCTTTCATCTTCTGTGTACTAATCCTTCTCTGGAATGTTGAAAAGCACTATTAGCTTCCCTTATGTCACCTTCACCTCTTTGGCACTAAAATTATCGACAGTGATGTGCACTACCTTCCCGCTGTCCTTCTGCTGCACGCATACAATACTCGTTTTAACGAAGCAACTCGCTGAATGCTACACAGCATTCTCTTCCAGTGGCTCTATTACTCACAATACATCAACTGGTAAGTCTGGCTCCACACTCACTCAGATAAACCTCGCAGCGCCATCTGGCGCACAATCATACGAATCATGCCTTTAGTGCATTTTTATGCAGTTGAATTGCATTGTCTACTAGGACAAATGCACTTTGCGACATATCTACACTATCGATGGCTTCTCCTAGCAGAAATATCTTGCTACTAAGTCCCACCACACATCTCCAAAGGTGAACTTTGGCACATTGATGAGAAAATTCCAATACCAGGATTATGCTGTAACCCTCGCTTATAGTCACACATAATGGCACTCAAGTATCGATTGAATCTGCCCTGCGTTTGTCTCTGACCTGTTGCTGGGATACCAGAGGACGCCTCCACTTGAAATCCAGCTCCACTGACCCCAGTGGCCTTATACCATTATTTCCCACCTTACGAAAACTACAGCATGGTGATTTCCACCACCTCTGACAAACTTGGTTTATACTGGCTACTCGCTCATGCACCCCTATGTCCAACAAAAACTAATACTTATTGTCCCTTACAAAACATACTATTGCACATTCCTCCCCTGCGTATGTACTTGTTACATCAAATTTTAGTGTGAACACTATTGACAGACTTCAGGTACCACTCTCGTTTAACGGCTTGTTCCTTCCTCCCTATCCACCCCCATTACCGGTACACATCCTCTTTACTCCAACGAGGCAGGTGGCACAGCTTCTGCACAAAACCTCTACACCCACATCCATACCACCTCACATTAGCATAGAATACGCCACACCTATCATGCACCCCTATTGAGACACCAATCTCTTGAGATTGTATTGCCAATCTAGTTGCGCAAGGCAGATCTCATAGGAAATCACCGAGCGTCCATTGTTGGGTTCCTGCACAAAAACATCATTTGCTTCATCAATGTGACCCAGCTCACTTATATACGTCCACTTTTCTTATTCTCTCAGCAAAATCCTCTATGGTTTTCCCATGCCTCTTTGTAATATCAGGCAGCTGTTCCTGAAAGAACCCTGCACTATTCTGCTTTCTGAACTTCTGCAGAAAGCTCTGTTTTATATGTTCAAACGTCTCCCCCTTGTATCTACAAAAGCTTTTGCATCTCCTGCTACACCTAATTTTGCTACCAGCAACAACTGGCTATCTGCTCAAACACCAGGCCTGTGCGACGTTGTCAGGTTCTCCACGAACAACATCACCTCCGCAAAAGGGACTGACTAGGCTAATGGCAGCCGGATCTGTTACATGGTTCAGTGTCTGGAACAACTCTATTTCCTCATCCATAGCTGCAAGCTTGAGCTGTGTTATCTGCTCTCCACTTTGTTATTTCATTAACGAATGCTTTAGCTGTCTTCTGGCCAGTAACATCCTGTATCTCATTTCAACACATTTACCGCTTATTCACACACAATGCAAATACCCAACCATTGCTTAACTGAACAAAGAATAATAAATTACACTTTTCTTCTGATCGTCATCTATCCAGAATCCCTACACTGCTTCACAACATGACCAAAATGATGTCACATGAAACAGGTTACAGGTACAGATTCAGCGCACAATGCAGAATTCCCTAGTAGTTTACACTGTGAACCTCTAACAGGCCTAGATTCTGCCCTTTGCTGTTGCTCCAAAACTCAGGCACATCAGCCGCTGGCCGAACCAAAGTAATCCTGACGCTATGGTGACATTCTGTTGTAGATCCCATGTGTGTCACACATATCGAAAATAATCAACAGTTTCTCCACTCACCCGACTCTGTTGACACTGTAGGTTGAGGTCCACTCGGCATGCCGCGTGGACGACGCAATTTCTGCTGCCTCCTGAAGATGGCGCCACAAGTTCTGAAGCAATTTATAATTGACTTTGGCAGTGGTTGGCCATATTGTCAGGTTGTCAAACAGTGCACAGCTGAGATTGTTTGGTAGGCTGATAAATACACAGAGAGAAACGGCTGTCAACATCAATAATTTAGGACTGCATCGAAATGCGGCGGTGAACACACTGTCTTTCCTGGAAAAAGGGCTGGCAGCAAAGCGGGTACTTGCTAGTTACCAGACGGCTGACTGCAGCATACGCTAATGCACTGTTTTGCTGACAACCGCTTTAAGGGCCTGGCTTGCGCACCTGCGTCATGAGCCACAGCTCTGGCGTCAGTTGCATGTGGAGACAACCAGGAATCTTCCGATTAACGACCGCACATGGGTGGATAATCGTTGATGAAGTAGGTGTGCTCAGCACATCTGTTGCCCCTGGGCTGTAGTCTGGCTGCTGCTGAAGTGAACCAAGAAGGTTCTCTGCAGTATCACACTAAGTCTGGGGGCTGTACACAGTGCAGGAAATTGGTACCGCGATGGAGACTCGAACCTCAAGCTGCTGTTGGTGGCTGTGAATAATTATGCTACAAATTTGACAGCGATTTGTTCCAGATATCAGCTCACCTGTTATGGCGATTCATTATTTCTGGTCACATACTCGGCACCACCGCAGAAACCCTGATGATGGGGATACCCTTTTGCCTCCGCCATGCATTACTCCACTTGTCAGGTTACAGCAATCGAGCTTTGTCCACCTCATAATAAACCATCAGCCCAAATGACAACACGCTGCACTCACGAGCTACTGGTGGCTAATGCAGTATTCCACTACTCCTTCTCACGTAATCTGCTCTTATGGTAGTGGCCGTACAGTAAAGATAAACAGTCCTATTAACATAACTTACTTTATCACTTAAAGGCTAAGTCCAGCAAGAAGATTATCTGTTAATTATTTACCAGTTCCAAAGAGGCAGTGTTCGCTGGTGAGTGTGAGGCTTCCCAAGGGATATGGCGTGGCTTCTCGTTGACTCCTCCTTTGGTGGTGAAGTCCAAGGAGACAATGGTCGATGGTGAGAGCGACGCCTTTACACTGGTGATAGCTTGGCTTCTTACTGACTTGCTGGAGGGGATTGTAGCTAGGAGCTCGGTGGTTAGGTTTCGTGTGGGCTCAAGTACTCCAGATGTTGAGGGTTACTAATCCTCCTCCTCCAAGGTTGGCACACGAATGGCACTGAGTACTAGTGAGATGGCTGTAGCGCCACTGGTGGCAAATTTGATGTCACGTGCTCACTCACAACTCTCTGAATGTCCACAGACAGACATGTTTCTGTTTACCAGCGACTGACGGCAGCCACAGCAGCAAACTGTCAGCTGTGGGGATACTGCAGTGCAGCTGAAGACGAGGCTGCCACAGCTCTAAGTATTTGAGATGTACATGGGTTCGATGAAAAGTAGAGGCACACCGCCATAAAATAAAGCATGTGTAACACATGCCACACCCAATGTGTGTATCTGATAGCAAATCGTAAGTTCAAATAGTGCAGTAAGCGGCGACAGCTGTGTTTGAGTCAGTTGCTATGTGTACGGTCTGAAACTGTGGAAGGCCAGTTCGAGCGCCCTAGCAGCATGTTCGGGAAACACAAACAAAGTGTATGGATAAAGACTGAAATGTAAGTCTTTCTTGATCCAATAATTTACCAACAGCCGTATGTATTGTAGAAATTTATTTTATTTTATGAACTTCTATGTGCTACCACTTTCGGCATTACATTGATGCCATCTTCAGGCCCCTGTACAATGAGTAGAAGAAATTAACTATTACAAAAAATTATAGAAAATATAGAACATACGTAAACAATTGACAGGTATCATGTTAACTATGTAAGTGGCTCAAAGACATATACTGTATATCATTAAAGCTATGCAACATTAGGAAACATATGCTTCTGCCTATATCATTCTGTTCTTAATAGTTTTCCCTGTTTTACTCAAATAAAGCATGATATATGAACATATGTGTACGCTATTATTCATAAAACCGTAACACACAATTGTAATAGGTCATGCAACACATCAGATGTACTGCATATATTCGTATGTCCAGTGGAACAGTGGAAGAATTATTTTTAATAAAAATTAGCTAATATAAATAACAATAAAAAATTAAAATACAAGAAAATGTGACAACTATGTCAGCATACATAGTTACTTGTGTGTGGTCTAGGTCGTATTATGTGTGGTACGACAAACAACTGCCGCAATATTAACGATAAAAAGCATAAAAGAGGTTGTCTTAAAACCCAATTGCATTCCCAAAGTAAACCAATTCAACCATACTATAAAATCATTGAACACCTGGTCATCATAGACACTTCATTACGACCCTTATGTAGGACACCCCACATTGTGCTGAGTGGATTGATGCAATGCCAGTAGCTGCCTCATGTAGTCATGGTTACAAAGAAGTTTCTCAATCTCTGTATATCAAGAAATGTCTATCTCCCTACATATAAGTCCTATACAATTATTCAGGATTATACCAAGTGGAATCGACTGAATAAGAAGGAAAGGAAGAAAAAGAGAAATATAGGAGGCCGCCTATGTGTATGAAGATAAATCTCAAAATGAAATGTATACAATCCCTAAGAGTAAGGGTATGACGTATAACAATGTCAAATCATTCTGAGGTTGCATTAAGGGCGTATGTAGTAGCGTATGAGATGACTATCCGGATCTTAAGTACATCATCCAGTGTCATTTTTTATATTTTTAATTTTGACTCGTATATAATGAGTGTTTGTGCTTGGTTCAAATCAGATCTGTATTATTTGAATTTAATCGAAACACTGCGTCCCCATCGAATTACTTGGACTCTGGTACATTTGAAGCCAGTAAGTTTTTACACCTATTTGGTAACGTTAGAGATGTTTCAGACTTAGTTCTGATAACATCCCCCGGTTAGGTATTCGTATAACCTTACTACAATTTAGTTATAAGGATGTGTTTATTACAGTGAGTATGTCGTTAGCTGGTACCTAGGATGGATGAACAGTTTTAGACACAGCGTTATAGGTGTTACCCCCTCTAGATTTAAAGATATCGGTATGCATAAGTAGGCAGGGACTTGTATTTCAACTTTGGTCCAGGTCATCAATGATGTACCAGGAAAATTACTTATATTCTCGTAGATATTGTTAGGTCAATGTTGCCGTACATCTTGAAATGAGATAATTCTTGAGTACTTATGGTCATGGAGACTGTAGTTTAATATTTTGAAATTTTGTGTACTATACTTAGATGCTATTTTGATATTTGCCAATATAAGGCACTTATGGTCAATACTACATTTTCCCCCTCCCATGGAAGTTGTCCACTGCCATAACTTACAAATGTGTCCAACATTATTTTCTAACCCTTTTGGATTACTGTACTGTTCAACTATCATTGCACACTTGAGTTGCCACTTAACCTATTTTATACTTGATTCAACATTGCATTTCCTGACACTCAGCTAATGGGTATAAGTCCGTTATTGTCTGACTTTAAATAGTCAAATGCTTTGACCAGTTTTTAGGTACCGTGAAATTTAGACCCATGAGATAGTTTCTAACTCATTAAGGTCATTAGACAGAATATGATGACACTGGATGATGTACTTAAGATGTGGATAGTCATCTCATACGCTACTACACCTGCCCTTAATGCAACCTCAGAATGATTTGAGATGGTTATACATCATACCCTTAGTCTTAGGGATTGTATACATTTCATTTTGAGATTATCTTCATACATATAGGTGGCCTCCTATATTTCTCTTTTTCATCCTTTCTTTTTTATTCAATCGATTCCACTTGGTATAATCGTGCATAATTTATAGGACTTATATGTAGGGAAATAGACATTTCTTGATATATAGATATATATAGAGATTGAGGTTGGCTGGACATGTGTTGAGGCATCAAGAGATCACCAATTTAGTATTGGAGGGCAGCGTGAAGGATAAAAATCGTAGAGGGTGACCAAGAGATGAATACACTAAGCAGATTCAGATGGATGTAGGTTGCAGTAGGTACAGGGAGATGAAGAAGCTTGCACAGGATAGAGTAGCATGGAGAGCTGCATCAAACCAGTCTCAGGACTGAAGACCACAACAACAACAACAACAGGGATTGAGAAACTTCTTTGTAACCATGACTACATGAGGCAGCTATTGGCATTGCATTAATCCACTCAGCACAATGTGGGGTTGTCCTACATAAGGGTCGTAATGAAGTGTCTGCGATGACCAGGTGTTCAATGATTTTATAGTATGGTTGCATTGGTTTACTTTGGGAATGCAATTGGGTTTTAAGACAACCTCTTTTATGCTTTTTATCGTTAATATTGCGGCAGCTGTTTGTCGCACCACACATAATACGACCTAGACCACACACACACACACACACACACACAGATATATATATATATATATTGGCCACGACATCTTGGTAGATGATTGTTGCAGTGTCTGTGTGTTTATGGGTTGCATTTTTTCATATGACTTGTCAAGCCAATGGCAGCACGGCATCTCTTGCCGTAATTGTCACAAGTGTATCTGGCTGCTGAGGCGGGAGCAGTGGTAGCATTGCGAAGCTTTTTCTGTCTTAATCTGTCTAACAAGCCTTCATAATGCTTCGACATTCCAGATGATATATCATCACGCCACTCTGGTCTCATGCTAGCCCGTGCCTCCCATCTGTTTGTGTCGATTCCAAAGCTCTCCATATCCCGTTTACAGGAGTCCTTGAACCTCAATACAGGACGTCCTACAGGTCTTTTGGCTATAGAGATCTCTCCAAGCATCACCTCACGTGGTAATCTGTCAGGATCCATGCGGTGGAATTTTCTGCTTCAAGATAGCTGAAATATTGTTGCAGAGTTTTAGATAGCACTGCTTCGTTGGTCACTCGGTCCTTCCACGTTACTCCGAGGATTGATCTCAGGCACCGCATGTGGAAAGCTTTAAGGCGACGTTCTTGTTTGGCATAGGTAGTCCATGTTTCCGATGCATACAAAAGGATGCTGAGGACGCAAGTTTGATATACAAGAATTCTGGTGGTCAAAGAGAGTTTGTTGTTTTTCCAAACACGTGTAGAGAGTTTGCCAAAAGTTGTTGCAGACCACACATAAGTAACTATGTCATTTTCTTGTATTTTAATTTTTTATTGTTATTTATATTAGTTAATTTTTATTAAAAATAATTCTTCCATTGTTCCACTGGACATATGAATGTATGCAATACATCTGATGTGTTGAATGGCCTATTACAACTGTTTGTTACTGTTTTATGAATAATAGCGTACAAATATGTTCATATATCATGCTTTATTTGAGTAAAACAGGGAAAACTATCAACAACAGCATGACATAGGCAGAAGCATATGTGTCCTAATGTTACATAGTTTTAATGATATAAAGTATATGTCTTTGTGCCACTTACATAGTTAACATGATACCTGTCAATTGTTAACGTATGTTCTATATTTTCTATAATTTTTTATAATAGTTAATTTCTTCTACTCATTGTACAGGGGCCTGAAGATGGCATCAATGTAATGCCGAAAGTGGTAGCACATAGAAGTTAATAAAATAAAATAAATTTCTACAATACATACGGCTGTTGGCAAGTTATTTCATCAAAAAGTTCATGCCAGCCGTCGTCCCACGATCCATAATGGATCAACGAAGATGAAATGAAAGTGGTCAGAGTACAACAGCCTTCTGACACAGTATCGCATCATGCACAGTGCTACATGGTGAACCCCGTGCACGAGCTCCTGCATATGTGGAGGTGGGAAATACTGGAACGTCAACCGAATTCACGCAACATGAGTCCATACGATTACGACGTTTTCGCCAAACTAAGGAATCTCTTCTTGACATGTGCTACAACACAAGAGAAGATATAATCTGTGCCACAGGGCGGTCCTTGGAAGTTGTTGACAGAGATGGATTCGCTGACAGTGTGCGATCTGCGATGTCTTCCATCTGCGTGGGGAAGGTGTTCGAGATGTGGGGCGATTACATTGAGGGCTTGCAATGCGGTGAACGTCTGCCAACAACATCTTGGTATGGATTATAACTGTGTTGCCACTATGTCTTTTTCAACCCATGTATTCCCGCAACGAATACAGGAAGCGCTAAAACGCACTTCTGGAGATCAATATTGCAACATGATGGATACAACAAGCAAGAAATACCTGAAGAGTACAACAAGCTTGCGTGTATAAACAGATAGCATCTGAATACAACTGCTGTAAGTAGGTAGATTAACGCCATCTACAATCTACACATATGTGAAGATTATACAATTCAGAAACCATACTTGAATGATGGTTGTTTTTGAGATTAGATTAGATTAGATTAATACTTGTTCCATAGATCATGAATACGACACTTCGTAATGATGTGGAACGTGTCGGTTAATAAAAGATGTCTGTACAAGATATTACATTACACAAAATATTGCATGACACTAATGTTTAAGTTGGGTCTTTTTTTTTTGCCCCCCTTAATTTATATCTAAAAATTCAGCCAATGAGTAGAAGGAGTTGTCATCTAGAAATTCCTTTAACTTATTTTTAAATGTTAGTTGGCTATCTGTCAGGCTTTTGATGCTGTTTGGTAGGTGACCAAAGACTTTTGTGGCAGCATAATTTACCCCTTTCTGTGCCAAAGTCAGATTTAACCCTGCATAGTGAAGATCATCCTTTCTCCTGGTGTTACAGCTATGCACACTGCTATTACTTTTGAACTGGGTTGGATTATTAACAACAAATTTCATAAGTGAATATATATACTGTGAGGTTACTGTGAGGATCCCTAGATCCTTAAATACGAGGGCGGT
The DNA here is from genome assembly GCF_023898315.1 of Schistocerca nitens. Classification (NCBI taxonomy): domain Eukaryota; kingdom Metazoa; phylum Arthropoda; class Insecta; order Orthoptera; family Acrididae; genus Schistocerca; species Schistocerca nitens. The sequence continues at coordinate 222,851,490 of NC_064623.1, forward strand.
TCAGAAAGTAACCTCCGATTGGTCACAGTGCGGGTTGTGGGGGGAGTATCGACGCCATCTGTGCGTTCACGCACTCAACAGGTCAGTCGGCATCAAGCCGTGGTCGAGTGAACGTCGTACCTGCGCTAGTTTAGTTTTTGTGGCAGTTTGAAATGTGTGCTGCAATAGAAAAACCCGCCAAATGTGAAATGCGTGCTGTCATAAGGTTTTTTACAGCCAAAGGATATTCTGCAGCAGCTATTCATCGTGAGCTTTGTGCCGTGTACGGACCAAGAGTTATGAGTGAAGGAGTTGTCCGTGAATGGGTACGTTTATTTAAAAGTGGACGAGAAAACGTTCATGATGAAGAGAGGAGTGGTAGACCATCATTGGTGACTGACGAACTCGTTCAGACAGTTGATGCAAATGTTCGTGAAAATCGACGTTTCTCAATGTGGGAATTGTCTACTGGTTATCCACAGATTTCTAAGACTCTCTTGTACGAGATAGTGACAGCAAGATTGGGTTACCGTAAGTTCTGTGCACGATGGGTGCCCAAAATTCTTACCGTGTAACGCCGGAAATGCATATCCTCCTATTTCCATCTATTGTACTGTAAGTTTTTTCCTTAATTTGTTACCTGAATATATGACATTTCTGTGCCTTTATATATTGTAATTGGTTTACTATTTGTATATATATATATATATATATATATATATATATATATATATATATATATATATATGTATGTATGCATTTATGTCGATGTATAATTGGTTTGTTTCGTAAATATTATTTGTATTTTTACGCTGGGTCTTGCCTAGGGAAAACTGCTATCGAACGATTACATCGATAGGTCGTGTGAAGAATCAAAGTGTGTAGGATCTTTGGTAGTGTTAACTCTGCCGCGTGGAGCGCGGGCAGGGCAGTGGGAGTCTGGCTGGAGTAGCGAGTGGAGCAGGTGTGTGGTGTGACGCTCCCGCGAGTTGCCGCGCTTTCGGGGTTTAGCAGCATGTAATTGCGCTCGACTTGCGATGATAGTTTCTGACATGGTGTCGCGGACGGGAAGCATTAGCTGGCGCACATCAAGAGCCCGTTTCGCCTGGTGACCGTGTCGAGAAGAAGGCCCGCCAACATCCAGCTTCTGCAACAGCGACGGCCGACAATGAGTGACTGTCTCCACCTCCTCGATCGACAGCTTCAAACCTTCAATCAACCAACAAAGAAGACTAAAAGCACGTAAAGTTTCAGAACTGTATGGCAGACCTCAGCTTTTCAAATTGTTCCATTTGCCTCGCAAAATTACAGCAACTCAGCATGAACCTTTGTTGCTCATTGTCCCAATTGCATTACCAAGCAGGGTCCCTTCCTTTTCCGAAATGAAACCGAGTGTCGTTGAAATTCAGACGCCAGCATTAAAGTACTATCATTGCATTTCATTACTTTAGTTTCCAAGTGCAGTTAAAGCATAGCTGGCTACAATAGTTAGATTACACAAGCACAAATTAAGAGTGCGAGTTTTGTTAGCATATTTTAGCTCACCTGTGACTGCAGCTCAGCTTGGTACGTACTAAATTTTATTATTGTTAATTATTCAGAATCATTTAATTCAAGTTCAAAGTTAAATCTCTTGTTTCTAAATTGCGTAGAGTCAAGTTGCTTTTGAAATGATTGTTGAGGTAGTCCAAGACTAACCGTATTCTGCTGGATTTCGATGTGCTTCAGAAAGAAAGCTCACTATTAACTTCAGTCACTAAATTAACTTTCGATTTTCCGGTTTTATTAATTCTTTTGCTAAATTAAGTCAGAGTGTAGCGAAATTTATTACTTCTGACAAACTTTCAGTTTTCACACTACACGTGTCAACCTTCAGTTGCCACGCTTCTAGTGCTAATTATATGTGTAATAACCTTTCTTTTTCAGTTACTATAGTAATTGTCCTTAGGACTGGCGACCGTGATTTCCCCCAAATCTCAAATATCTAATTACCGCTAGTTAATTGTTGACGTAACGGCCGCACATTTACTTTCTTTATTAACTTTACCCTTTTTCAAAATTAATTTCCACCAGTTTCATTTGCATTTTTCCTTTCATTTAGATGTAACCCTTTCCTCCCTCTTTACCGACAGATTAACTTCGGTTACGATTGCTTTTCCAAAATTCCCATTAGGTACACGCGGTTTAATTTTTCACTGTCATTAAGGTCGATAAGTGAGGGGGAGGTTACACGTGGCGACCCCGTGACAGGACAATCTTCAAATTTGAGGTTGTTCTAGACACGAATTTTGCATTGTGCAAATCTCGTAACAAAGTACTGGTTACGAAATGGTCGATACGTCAGCGAGAATATTAGTCTGAGGAATCCTAATTAGATTTGAGATTTGTTATTTATATTGAAAATTATTAAAATGAGTGAAGGCAACAATTACCAAAATTTGGTAGACTTGGGTACGGAACAATCGGTCGAACAGTGGGAAACACGCACCGCGGTACCCATTGTTCAGGGGCAGGCGGCTAGCATGAAAGACGCGACCGCCGAGACGCAACAAAGAGCAGAAATGGAATTCCAAACATTAGAAAATGTTTCGGAATCGGAGGTGAAGATCAAATCGGAATCCCTTGATGACGAATACGGGGGGACAATTAAAGAGGAAGCCGCTACGGAAGTAAAATCGGTAGTTTCCGGGAATTTAACTGATTTATTGAATGTTTTGATTAACGAAATCAAGGCTCAGTCTAGCAAGATAGAAACTCAATCGGCAGAAATTAAAGCTCAGTCTGAAAAAATTGACAGGAAGCTAGACAATCAGAACAAAGCTATTAAGGTTGTTAACAACAATGTTGGAGTTGTTAACACAAAAGTTGATAAAATCAAAGAAGATATTGTTGTGATTAATACCGAAATCGGTAATCTTAAACAGGAAATGATAGGCGTTCAGGCGGAAATTGCGAGCATAAATACTCGTTTTGATTCCGAAATTAGCAGAATCGAGAAAAGTGTAGGAGACGCAGTTGCTCCGATCATCGAGAATAAGGTGACGGAACAAATTCAATTTGTGAGAAAAGACGATCAACAGAAGGTGGAAACTTTAAAGGTTTTAGTATCTGAAGTAGATACCAAAGTGAGGAAGCAGGCTAATACCTGCGAAGAGAAAAAGAGGGAAGTGGAAACGCTTGCGACAACCACTTGCCAAGTGATTACGAGAGTGTCGGAATTAGAAAAGAAACTTGAAGAAAAACAGAGCTATGTGCCAATCTGTGCACATAGTTCGGAATTGTTGACGAAAGAGGAGCGGTTCGACCCCTTGAAAAAAGGCGGTATACACGCGACGGATTTCATTAAAAACTGTGAAAGAGTTTTACCCAGATCATGGACTAATGAGAGAAAAATTAATGCGGTTATTGATGTGTTGGCTGGTGATGCCAAGCGTTGGGGCTTAAACCTCAACATTACGAACCTGACCTTTGACGAGTTTAAAAATTTGTTTCTGGCTGAATACTGGTCAGAGCAAAAACAGCAAAGTGTCTGGCGCGAATTTGTCGTATCGAGGCCTTTCGATGCGAATTTGCGCGGCTCGATGAAGGAGTTTTGTGAGGGCTGGATCCGCAAGTTGGAATATTTGCGTGATCGCCGCACGCAATCCGAAATAGTCTGGGAACTCTACAAGAAGCTTCCAGATGATACAAAACGCTACGTAGGAAGCAATTACAGGACAATCAATGATTTCCTGGAAAGAGTGGAGGACGAGGACAATTGGCGCAATAATCGCGACAGTGGTAGAGGCCGTGGTAACAACAACGGGTACCACAGCAACCACAACAATCATAACTATGGGAATAATGCATACCGCAATCTTGGCAGCAATAACAATAGTGGTTCGGGCCGTAATGACAATCGATACAATGCAAATAATAACAGGAATGACGGAAACCAGTATCATACTAGCGTGATATGGGCTTCGCAGAATAGTAATAACGCCAGAGTGTGTGATCAGCCGCCTCAGCAGCATCCGGGGAGCGTATCTGCTGGGACGAGACAGGGAAACCATTAGCCGCGCCGGTGAGGGGCCGACCGGGCGTGGAGAAATTTTGGCGGCCCAATAACAGTAGAAAACCCAGGTGTCGTCGTTATGAAAATTCCGTGTGGAATAATCAATGGTGGGAGAGTGTGCCAGTGTTAGGAGAAAGGAGTGCGCCCACAGGTAGTAAATCAGCTGTATACACGGCAGTAGGAAGTACATTCACTGTCAGTGAGAACAATTTAAGTAGTGTTCCGGAAATCGATTATAAAGTGGTAGCTGTAATACCCACAGCGGAACTGGAGATTGAGTTTAAGAATGATTCGCAAGTGTTGAGAGAAGATCAGATGTCGGATAAAACGTCCGTCATCGAGCGAGGGGATGCAGAGAGGGATGAGGTCTGGTTAAGGCAGTTCGGTCGCTTATACGACGAACTAAGAGATTATAGGGGTCTGTATGGGAGAAGCGTTTATGGGGAGCGCGGGCAGGATTTGCCGCGTTTCGTCCCACAGGAAGATAGTATTTGTGAAGTGATAGGAAGTTCTGGCCCTAACCGGCAGACTTTACTAGAAATAGTTGATGTTAATGGGGAGCACGAGCAAGATTCGTCGTGTTTCGTCCCGCAGGAGTTGGCTGTTGAAGTAGTAACGGAAAGTTCTGGCTCTAACCGGCAGACTTTACCGAAAGTTACAGTGGTAGAAGTAGCCGACCCATCCGACGCAAAACTCCAGTTTAAACATTGCGAAAGTATTGAGAAGAAAGATTACGAAAATTTTAGTGATAGCCGGACACGATTGGTAGAAAAGCATGTGGATTACAGCGTGTATGAGGTTAGAGCTGACATTATACGGTCAGACGATAGCAGTGTGGGTTGCGCAGATCTAGCGGAAGTAATTGCAGAGACTACTGGGCACATTCCTCCAGGTAGATTGGCGGATGATATCAATCTGGCCAAAGTGGAATCAACGAAGGTGACAATTAGTGAAATGATAGCAGGGCAACACTCACTAGTTGACGAGTTAGAGGAAAAGGTTTCGGTATTGGAGGCGAAGCTACAGACTAAGCCTCAGGACAAACGTGTTGAAATTAAGACTGTATGTGAACAGAGGCTGAAAAAGCCGCCAGATAAACCGGATTTAGGATCAAAGCCGGATGGTTTTTTTCTGGAATGACCTGGATATAGACGAGGATTTACTGTGGGAAAATAAAGAAACAGTCGAGGACAAGTGTAGACAGATAGTAGTGTCTGCTAATATGCACGACCTACAACTAAACGTGTTGATTGACACCGGTGCAGAATTGAGTGCTGTATCTGGGAAAATATTTGAGTTACTGAAAGACAGACCTGGTATCGTAGTTATGCCAGTAACAGGAGTGAAAATTATCGGTGCTACTGGGAAGGCCAGTAAACCGGTCACAAAACAGATTTTTGTCAACTTCGAGATATGTGGGGCACGATTTGAGCAAGAGTTTGTCGTCGTGCCAGACTTAACTACGGAAGTAATTATCGGGTTAGATTGGCTATTAAAGTACCGTGCAGTGATTAATTGCGAAAGCAAAACTTTGACATGTACGTCACAAGATAAAACAATAGTAGTTAGCTTTGACGAGGCAGGAGACGGTGTGCATAGGCAATACCAGCCTATACACATTGTTAACTGGCCGAATGATATTGATGTAGGTATGAATTTGAACTACTGTAATGTGAGGAATCTCGGCATTGACAATAGTGTAGAAACTGCATTGGAAAGTATTGTAGACGGTGTGTCAAACGTAACACACGAACAAAGACGAGGCCTGTATGAAGTGATAATGAGGAATAAGAGTGTGTTTTCAGACAAACCGGGACTTGTGGAAGGGTATAAATGCAAGTTGCATGTAATTCCGCACGAACCATTCTTCGTGAGACCGTATGCTATACCGCTGTCCAAAAAGGAAGCAGTGCAACGGGAGATAGATAAGATGATCGAATGGGGAGTGATTGAAAGAAGTACGAGTCCATACAATAACGGTTTGGTCATTGTAGCAAAACGGGATGGTAGTATGCGTATTGTGATTGACGCACGCACGTTGAATAGGGTCGTTCAACGTGAAACAGACAGACCAGAGAGTATGGAGGAGATTTTGCAACGTTTTCATGACGTTAAGTTCATGACTAGCCTCGATCTGACGGCTAGTTACTGGCAAATAGAACTCGAAGAAGAATCTAGGCCATACACCGCCTTTTTGTTTGCGGGCAGGTGTTATCAGTATAGAGTACTGCCGTTTGGACTTAATATATCTGTGTCCGTATTCATCAGGGCCCTAGATAAAGTGCTAGGATCGGCTTTGAGTTCAAGGTTAACTGTATATGTTGACGACCTATTGTTGGCCAATGCCACTTGGCATGACCATTGTGACCTGTTAGATGAAGTTTTTAGAGCATTGCGCCGTGGCGGAATGACTCTAAAGCTAAAGAAATGCGAATTTGTAAAGCAGGAACTGAAATTTTTAGGGCATGTAATTACCACTGCTGGTATTACGAAGGACCCAGAGAAACTAGAGGCAATAAGGAATTGTCCTCCACCCAAGTCTAGGAAACAGTTAAAAAGTTTTCTAGGGCTCACAGGATTTTACCGTAAATTCGTAAAAGGACAAGTGTTTAATGATGAAAATTTGAATAACCTCTTACGCAAAAATGTTCCGTTTGTGTGGACTGACGGGTGTCAGGCCGCTTTCGGGAAATTAAAAGACGAGTTGTTAAGATCTAACATACTATTTCATCCTGATTTATCGCTACCCTTCCATCTGGGAACGGATTCGTCGAATTACGGGGTGGGGGTAGAACTGTTCCAAGAAGTTGGTAAAGGAGGGGATAAGGAACACCGGACGATAGCGTTCGCGAGTCGAACTTTATCAAAAAGTGAGCGAAACTACACGATTTCTGTGAAAGAGTGTCTCGCTATCGTGTGGGGATTCAAGAAGTTCAAGGGTTACCTATGGGACCGTAAGGTGATTATTCATACGGACCATAAGGCGCTCACTTATCTGAAGGATTGTAAACTCCTTCACGAAAGACTGACTAGGTGGTCGCTGTATTTACAGCAATTTAACTATGACATCTGTTACGTAAAAGGGACCGACAATTGCGTTACGGATGCGCTGTCGCGGTTGCCCGAGTCTAATCAAGATGTATTGAAAGAGGAGTCAGATGGAGTGGTCAAATTATACTATGTTAAAGAAGTTGAGGGACGCAAATTAATAGTGAACATCTGTAAGAATCTACGTCGTCATCAGAACGAGGATGGTTGTTTAAATATGGTGAAAACCCGATATGACGAAAGGAGTCCAGAAGGAGAGAAATTAAGGAAGTATTACAAGATGTACGATCATATCTTGTACATACGTAAGGGTGAAGATAGTAATATTTGGCGGGTATGCTGGCCCACCAAATTCGTCACGGAAATAATAGACTACTACCATTTGGGGTATGGTCACTGTGGACCGAAGAAATGTACGGAAAAGCTGTATGAAGTAGTGCATTTTAACAACATGTTAAAACGCGTTACTGACAGAGTGAAAACTTGCGATTTATGTCAGAAGGTGAAGGTTACCAACTGTACGAGTCGTGGTCCTATGCAAAGTATAAGGCCTAACGACACCTTTGAATTACTGTGCGTGGACTTGTACGGACCTTTGCCCAAGTCATCAGGAAACTTTGCCTACATTTTAGTAGTACTAGAAGCTTTTTCCAAGTTCATCAAGCTATACCCGATTAGGAAAGCTACAGCCAAAGCGGTCTATAGCAAGCTTGTGAACGATTATTTTGTTCATATTGGTAAGCCCAAGGCGATTCTATCAGACAATGGGGCACAATTTACTTCTAAGTTGTGGAATGAAGGCATGGAAAGTAATGGGGTCGAGGTGATCCATATTTCAGCTTATTGTCCGGCTGGGAATCCCGCTGAGAGGTATATGCGCGAGCTAGGCCGACTTTGCCGTACCTATTGCCATCACAACCATAGGGCATGGGGCAAATATGTAGCAGTATTTGAGAGAATTATGAACACCTTGAGACATGAATCTACGGGATTTTCTCCAGAGGAAATCCTGTTGGATGACAGAAGTAAAAGTTTAGTGGAAGAGATAATCAAATTCCCTCCACGGATTGACATTAGTATTGGTGTGAAAAAAGATCGTTTGCGAGAAGTAATGAAGCTAAAAGCTGATGCTCGCATACGTCGTCATGACGCTAAAGCGCGTTTTGCTAAGTTTGCAATCGGAGACTTAGTTCTTGTAAAAGCTCACGAGAAATCGAGCGAGATAGACAATGAAATCTCTAAATTTAAGTTTGTGTATAATGGACCATATAAAGTCATTGGTATACCTCACACAAATGCTTATTGCTT